>NC_056747.1:1272006458-1272085586 GCF_019279795.1 Protopterus annectens
TCTCTGTAAGATTATGTTTAATAAGATCACAAGATTAGGTTCATATGGAGTTGGTGAGCATGAAGTCTAGGACAGATTACACCTAGCACAATCTCCCAAATACCACAAGGCACTGTCTGGTTAAGGGACTTAGAATCATGTACTAAGCTAATGAAGGCTAAGAGACTTAAACCATGGACTACAGTAAACAGCTTGTTAACAGTTTATTCACTTGACCTCCTGTACTGAGTGACAGACAGCTATTTATAAACAAGGCACAACAAATACATATCTAAAAAGCAGGCACAATTGTCAGTACTAGGTATATTTTAAACAAAGGACGTATGTATTTGTGCCACATGTACTGTGTGTGTGTGTGTGTGTTTTTTGTGTGTGTGTGTGTGTGTGTGTGTGTGTGTGTGTGTGTGTGTGTGTGTGTGTGTGTATTGTTTGAATGTGAGTGTGTGTGTGACGTCATATAAATACCTGTTTGTTCTCCTCGATTTCTCCTTAACATCTCACAATGACGTCACTATTTTAGATAAAAGTTGTCTACTGACTTTCTGAAATCTTCACCCTGAAATAAGAAGGTCCATTGCCAGGAATGTCTTTACACTTAATCAAGAATATTCCTGTCCCCTAGTCATCATCATCATTATTCCCCTTTTTCCCATTTTCTACATGGGGTCGAGGTGTCATGTTAACTGTCACTATCTCTCTCGATTCACTGCCACTCTCCTGCCTGTCGGAGATCTTTTCTTGCACAAACCGTCCATCTCCTGCCTGTCGGAGATCTTCTCTCACACAATCCGTCCATCTCCTGCCTGTCGGAGATATTCTCTCACACAATCCATCCATCTCCTGCCTGTCGGAGATTTTCTCTCGCACAATCCGTCCATCTCCTGCCTGTCGGAGATCTTCTCTCGCACAATCAGTCCATCTCCTGGCTGTCAGAGATCTTCTCTCACACAATCTATCCATCTCCTGCCTGTTGGCGATCTTCTCTCACACAATCCATCCATCTCCTGCCTGTCAGAGATCTTCTCTCACACAATCCATCCATCTACTGCCTGTTGGAGATCTTCTCTCACACAATCTGTCAATCTCCTGCCAGTCGGAGATCATCTCTCATACAATCTGTCCATCTCCTGCCTGTCGGAGATCTTTTCTCACACAGTCCATCCATCTCCTGCCTGTCGGAGATCTTCTGTCGCAGAATCCGTCATTCTCCTGCCTGTCGGAGATATCTCACACAATCTGTCCATCTCCTGCTTGTTGGAGATCTTCTCTTGCACAATCTGTCCATCTCCTGCCAGACAGAGATATTCTCTCACACAATCCATTCATCTCCTGCCTGTCGGAGATCTTCTCTCGCACAATCTGTCCATCTCCTGCCTGTCGGAAATCTTCTCTCACTGACTGTCGGAGATCTTCTCTCACACAATCCATCCATCTCCTGCCTGTCGGTGATCTTCTCTCACACAATCTGTCCATCTCCTGCCTGTTGGAGATCTTCTCTCACACAATCCATCCATCTCCTGCCTGTCGGAGATCTTCTCTCGCACAATCCATCCATCTCCTGCCTGTCGGAGATCTTCTCTTGCACAATCCGTCCATCTCCTGCCAGACGGAGATCTTCTCTCACACAATCCATTCATCTCCAGCCTGCCGGAGATCTTCTCTCGCACAATCTGTCCATCTCCTGCCTGTCGGAGATCTTCTCTCACTGCCTGTCGGAGATCTTCTCTCACACAATCCATCCATCTCCTGCCTGTCGGAGATCTTCTCTCACACAATCCATCCATCTCCTGCCTGTCAGAGAACTTCTCTCACACAATCCGTCCATCTCCTGCCTGTCGGAGATATTCTCTCACATAATCCATCCATCTCATGCCTGTCAGAGATCTTCTCTCACACAATCGGTCCATCTCCTGCCTGTCGGAGATATTCTCTCACACAATCCGTCCATCTCCTGCCTGTCAGAGATCTTATCTCACACAATCCATCCATCTCCTGCCTGTCGGAGATCTTCTTTCAAACAGTCCGTCCATCTCCTGCCTGTCGGAGATCTTCTCTCACACAATCCATCCATCTCTTGCCTGTCAGAGATCTTCTCTCACACAATCCATTCATCTCCTGCCTGTAGGAGATATACTCTCACACAATCCATCCATCTCCTGCCTGTCGGAGTTCTTCTCTCGCACAATCCATCCATCTCCTGCCTGTCGGAGATCTTCTCTCACTGCCTGTCGGAGATCTTCTCTCACACAATCCGTCCATCTCCTGCCTGTCGAAGATCTTCTCTCGCACAATCCGTCCATCTCCTGCCTGTTGGAGATCTTCTTTCACACAATCCATCCATCTCCTGCCTGTCGGAGATCTTCTCTCACACAATCCATCCATCTCTTGCCTGTTGGAGATCTTCTCTCACACAATCCATCAATCTCCTGCCTGTCAGAGATCTTCTCTCACACAATCCGTCCATCTCCTGCCTGTTGGAGATCTTCTCTTGCACAATCTGTCCATCTCCTGCCTGTCAGAGATCTTCTCTCGCACAATCCATCCATCTCCTGCCTGTCGGAGATCTTCTCTTGCACAATCCATCCATCTCCTGCCTGTCAGAGATCTTCTCTCACACAATCCATTCCTCTCCTGCCTGTCGGAGATCTTCTCTCGCACAATCTGTCCATCTCCTGTCTGTCGGAGATCTTCTCTCACTGCCTGTCGGAGATCTTCTGTCACACAATCCGTCCATCTCCTGCCTGTTGGAGATCTTCTCTCGAACAATCTGTCCATCTCCTGCCTGTCAGAGATCTTCTCTCGCACAATCCGACCATCTCCTGCCTGTTGGAGATCTTTTCATGCACAATCCGTCCATCTCCTGCCTGTTGGAGATCTTCTCTCACACAATCCATTCATCTCCTGCCTGTCAGAGATCTTCTCTTGCACAATCTGTCCATCGCCTACCTGTCGGAGATCTTCTCTCACTGCCTGTCGGTGATCTTCTCTCACACAATCCGTCCATCTCCTGCCTGTTGAAGATCTTCTCTCACACAATCCATCCATCTCCTGCCTGTCAGAGATCTTCTCTCACACAATCCGTCCATCTCCTGCCTGTCGGAGATCTTCTCTCACACAATCCATCCATCTCCTGCCTGTCAGAGATCTTCTCTCACACAATCCATCCATCTCCTGCCTGTCAAAGATATTCTCTCACACAATCCATCCATCTCCTGCTTGTTGGAGATCTTCTCTCACACAATCCGTCCATCTCCTGCCTGTCGGAGATCTTCTTTCACACAGTCCATCCATCTCCTGCCTGTCGGAGATCTTCTCTCACACAATCCGTCCATCTCTTGCCTGGCAGAGATCTTCTCTCGAACAATCTGTCCATCTCCTGCCTGTTGGAGATCTTCTCTCACACAATCCATCCATCTCCTGCCTGTCGGAGATCTTCTCTCACACAATCCATCCATCTCCTGCCTGTCAGAGATCTTCTCTCACACAATCCGTCCATCTCCTGCCTGTCAGAGATCTTCTCTCACACAATCTGTCCATCTCCTGCCTGTCAGAGATCTTCTCTCACAATCCGTCCATCTCCTGCCTGTTGGAGATCTTCTCTCACACAATCTATCCATCTCCTGCCTGTTGGAGATCTTCTCTCACACAATCCATCCATCTCCTGCCTGTCAGAAATCTTCTCTCACACATTCCGTCCATCTCCTGCCTGGCGGAGATATTCTCTCACACAATCCGTCCATCTCCTGCCTATCGGAGATCTTCTCTCACAGAATCCGTCCATCTCCTGCCTGTCGGAGATCTTCTTTCTCACAGTCCGTCCATCTCCTGCCTGTCAGTAATCTTCTCTCACACAATCCATCCATCTCTTGCCTGTCACAGATCTTCTCTCACACAATCCATCCATCTCATGCCTGTCGGAGATATTCTCTCACACAATCCATCCATCTCCTGCCTGTCGGAGATCTTCTCTCACTGCCTGTCGGAGATCTTCTCTCACACAATCCGTCCATCTCCTGCCTGCCGGAGATCTTCTCTCGCACAATCCGTCCATCTCCTACCTGTCGGAGATCTTCTTTCACACAATCCATCCATCTCCTGCCTGTTGGAGATCTTCTCTCACACAATCCATCCATCTCCAGCCTGTCGCAGATCTTCTTTCACACAATCCATCCATCTCCTGCCTGTCGGAGATCTTTTGTCACACAATCCATCTATCTCCTGCATGTCGGAGATCTTCTCTCACACAATCTGTCCATCTCCTGCCTGTCGGAGATATTCTCTCACACAATCTGTCCATCTCCTGCCTGTTGGAGATCTTCTCTCACACAATCCGTCCATCTCCTGCCTGTCAGAGATCTTCTTTCACACAGTTCGTCTATCTCCTGCCTGTCGGACATCTTCTCTCACACAATCCGTCCATCTCTTGCCTGTCAGAGATCTTCTCTCGCACAATCCGTCCATCTCCTGCCTGTTGGAGATCTTCTCTCACACAATCCATCCATCTCCTGCCTGTCGGAGATCTTCTCTCACACAATCCATCCAGCTCCTGCCTGTCGGAGATCTTCTCTCACACAATCCATCCATCTCCTGCCTGTCGGAGATATTCTCTCACACAATCCATCCATCTCCTGCCTGTCAGAGATCTTCTCTCACACAATCCATCCATCTCCTGCCTGTCGGAGATCTTCTCTCACTGCCTGTCGGAGATCTTCTATCACACAATCTGTCCATCTCCTGCCTGTCGGAGATCTTCTCTCACACAATCCGTCCATCTCCTGCCTGTCGGAGATCTTCTTTCACACAATCCATCCATCTCCTGCCTGTCGGAGATCTTCTCTTGCACAATCCATCCATCTCCTGCCTGTCGGAGATCTTCTCTCACACAATCCATTCATCTCCTGCCTGTCGGAGATCTTCTCTCGCACAATCTGTCCATCTCCTGCCTGTCAGAGATCTTCTCTCACTGCCTGTTGGAGATCTTCTCTCACACAATCCATCCATCTCCTGCCTGTTGGTGATCTTCTCTCACACAATCCGTCCATCTCCTGCCTGTTGAAAATCTTCTCTCACACAATCCATCCATCTCCTGCCTGTCAGAGATCTTCTCTCACACAATCCGTCCATCTCCTGCCTGTCGGAGATCTTCTCTCACACAATCCATCCATCTCCTGCCTGTCAGAGATCTTCTCTCACACAATCCATCCATCTCCTGCCTGTCAAAGATATTCTCTCACACAATCCGTCCATCTCCTGCTTGTTGGAGATCTTCCCTCACACAATCCGTCCATCTCCTGCGTGTCGGAGATCTTCTTTCACACAGTCCATCCATCTCCTGCCTGTCGGAGATCTACTCTCACACAATCCGTCCATCTCTTGCCTGTCAGAGATCTTCTCTCGCACAATCTGTCCATCTCCTGCCTGTTGGAGATCTTCTCTCACACAATCCATCCATCTCCTGCCTGTCGGAGATCTTCTCTCACACAATCCATCCATCTCCTGCCTGTCAGAGATCTTCTCTCACACAATCCATCTCCTGCCTGTCAGAGATCTTCTCTCGCACAATCTGTCCATCTCCTGCCTGTCAGAGATCTTCTCGCACAATCCGTCCATCTCCTGCCTGTTGGAGATCTTCTCTCACACAATCTATCCATCTCCTGCCTGTTGGAGATCTTCTCTCACACAATCCATCCATCTCCTGCATGTCAGAAATCTTCTCTCACACAATCCGTCCATCTCCTGCCTGTCGGAGATATTCACTCACACAATCCGTCCATCTCCTGCCTGTCGGAGATCTTCTCTCACACAATCCGTCCATCTCCTGCCTGTCGGAGATCTTCTTTCACACAGTCCGTCCATCTCCTGCCTGTTGGAGATCTTCTCTCACACAATCCATCCATCTCATGCCTGTCGGAGATATTCTCTCACACAATCCATCCATCTCCTGCCTGTCGGAGATCTTCTCTCACTGCCTGTCGGAGATCTTCTCTCACACAATCCGTCCATCTCCTGCCTGCCGGAGATCTTCTCTTGCACAATCCGTCCATCTCCTGCCTGTCGGAGATCTTCTTTCACACAATCCATCCATCTCCTGCCTGTTGGAGATCTTCTCTCACACAATCCATCCATCTCCTGCCTGTCGCAGATCTTCTTTCACACAATCCATCCATCTCCTGCCTGTCGGAGATCTTTTGTCACACAATCCATCTATCTCCTGCCTGTCGGAGATCTTTTCTCACACAATCCGTCCATCTCCTGC
Organism: Protopterus annectens; assembly: GCF_019279795.1. NCBI lineage: Eukaryota > Metazoa > Chordata > Ceratodontiformes > Protopteridae > Protopterus > Protopterus annectens. The sequence goes on from NC_056747.1 coordinate 1,272,012,715, forward strand.
CTATCAGAGATCTTCTTTCACACAGTCCATCTATCTCCTGCCTGTCGGACATCTTCTCTCACACAATCCGTCCATCTCTTGCCTGTCAGAGATCTTCTCTCGCACAATCCGTCCATCTCCTGCCTGTTGGAGATCTTCTCTCACACAATCCATCCATCTCCTGCCTGTCGGAGATCTTCTCTCACACAATCCATCCATCTCCTGCCTGTCGGAGATATTCTCTCACACAATCCATCCATCTCCTGCCTGTCAGAGATCTTCTCTCACACAATCCATCCATCTCCTGCCTGTCGGAGATATTCTCTCACACAATCCGTCCATCTCCTGCCTGTCAGAGATCTTCTCTCACACAATCCATCCATCTCCTGCCTGTCGGAGATCTTCTCTCACTGCCTGTCAGAGATCTTCTCTCACACAATCTGTCCATCTCCTGCCTGTCGGAGATCTTCTCTCGCACAATCCGTCCATCTCCTGCCTGTCGGAGATCTTCTTTCACACAATCCATCCATCTACTGCCTGTCGGAGATCTTCTCTTGCACAATCTATCCATCTCCTGCCTGTCGGAGATCTTCTCTCACACAATCCATTCATCTCCTGCCTGTCGGAGATCTTCTCTCGCACAATCTGTCCATCTCCTGCCTGTCGGAGATCTTCTCTCACTGCCTGTTGGAGATCTTCTCTCACACAATCCATCCATCTCCTGCCTGTGGGAGATCTTCTCTCGCACAATCCGTCCATCTCCTGCCTGTCGGTGATCTTCTCTCACACAATCCGTCCATCTCCTGCCTGTTGAAGATCTTCTCTCACACAATCCATCCATCTCCTGCCTGTCAGAGATCTTCTCTCACACAATCCGTCCATCTCCTGCCTGTCGGAGATCTTCTCTCACACAATCCATCCATCTCCTGCCTGTCAGAGATCTTCTCTCACACAATCCATCCATCTCCTGCCTGTCGGAGATATTCTCTCACACAATCCATCCATCTCCTGTTATTCGGAGATCTTCTCTCACACAATCCGTCCATCTCCTGCTGTCGGAGATCTTCTTTCACACAGTCCATGCATCTCCTGCCTGTCGGAGATCTTCTCTCACACAATCCGTCCATCTCTTGCCTGTCAGAGATCTTCTCTCGCACAATCCGTCCATTTCCTGCCCGTTGGAGATCTTCTCTCCCACAATCCATCCATCTCCTGCCTGTCGGAGATCTTCTCTCGCACAATCCATCCATCTCCTGCCTGTCAGAGATCTTCTCTCACTGCCTGTCGGAGATCTTCTCTCACACAATCCGTCCATCTCTTGCCTGTCAGAGATCTTCTCTCTCACAATCCGTCCATCTCCTGCCTGTTGGAGATCTTCTCTCACACAATCCATCCATCTCCTGCCTGTTGGAGATCTTCTCTCGCACAATCCATCCATCTCCTGCCTGTCGGAGATCTTCTCTCACTGCCTGTTGGAGATCTTCTCTCACACAATCCGTCCATCTCCTGCCTGTCAGAGATCTTCTCTCGCACAATCCATCCATCTCCTGCCTGTCGGAGATCTTCTTTCACACAATCCATCCATCTCCTGCCTGTCAGAGATCTTCTCTCACACAATCCATCCATCTCCTGCCTGTCAGAGATCTTCTTTCACGCAATCCATCCATCTCCTGCCTGTCGGAGATCTTCTCTCGCACAATCTGTCCATGTCCTGCCTGTCAGAGATCTTCTCTCGCACAATCCATCCATCTCCTGCCTGTTGGAGATCTTTTCTTACACAATCTGTCCATCTCCTGCCTGTCGGAGATCTTCTCTCACACAATCCATCCGTCTCCTGCCTGTCAGAGATCTTCTCTCACACAATCCATCCATCTCCTGCCTGCCGGAGATATTCTCTCACACAATCCATCCATCTCCTGCCAGTCAGAGATCTTCTCTCACTGCCTGTTGAAGATCTTTTCTCACACAATCCGTCCATCTCCTGCCTGTCGGGAGATCTTCTCTCACACAATCCATCCATCTCCTGCCTGTCGGAGATCTTCTTTCACACAATCCATCCATCTCCTGCCTGTCAGAGATCTTCTCTCACACAATCCATCCATCTCCTGCCTGTCGGAGATCTTCTTTCACATAATCCATCCGTCTTCTGCCTGTCAGAGATCTTCTTTCACACAATCCATCCATCTCCTGCCTGTCGGAGATCTTCTCTCACACAATCCATCCATCTCCTGCCTGTCGCAGATCTTCTTTCACACAATCCAGCCATCTCCTGCCTGTCGGAGATCTTCTCTCGCACAATCCATCCATCTCCTGCCTGTCGTAGATCTTCTCACACACAATCCGTCCATTGCCTGCCTTTCGGAGATATTCTCTCACACAATCCGTCCATCTCCTGCCTGTCGGAGATCTTCTCTCACACAATCCGTCCATCTCCTGCCTGTCGGAGATCTTCTTTCACACAGTCCATCTATCTCCTGCCTTACGGCGATCTTCTCTCACACAATCCGTCCATCTCTTGCCTGTCAGAGATCTTCTCTCGCACAATCCGTCCAGCTCCTGCCCGTTTGAGATCTTCTTTCACTCAGTCCGTCCATCTCCTGCCTGTCGGAGATCTTCTCTCACACAATCCGTCCATCTCTTGCCTGTCAGAGATCTTCTCTCGCACAATCCATCCATCTCCTGCCTGTTGGAGATATTCTCTCGCACAATCAGACCATCTCCTGCCTGTCGGAGATATTCTCTGACACAATCCGTCCATCTCCTGCCTGTCGGAGATCTTCTCTGGCACAATCCATCCATCTCCTGCCTGTCGGAGATCTTCTCTCACGAAATCCGTCCATCTCTTGCCTGTCAGAGATCTTCTCTTGCACAATCCGTCCATCTCCTGCCTGATGGAGATCTTCTCTCACACAATCCATCCATCTCCTGCCTGTCGGAGATCTTCTCTCGCACAATCCATCCATCTTCTGCCTGTCGGAGATCTTCTCTCACTGCCTGTTGGAGATCTTCTCTCACACAATCCGTCCATCTCCTGCCTGTCGGAGATCTTCTCTCGCACAATCCATCCATCTCCTGCCTGTCGGAGATCTTCTTTCACACAATCCATCCATCTCCTGCCTGTCAGAGATCTTCTCTCACACAATCCAGCCATCTCATGCCTGTTGGAGATCTTCTTTCATGCAATCCGTCCATCTCCTGCCTGTGGGAGATCTTCTTTCACACAATCCATCCATCTCCTGCCTGTCTTAGATCTTCTCTCATACAATCCATCCATCTCCTGCCTGTCGCAGATCTTCTTTCACACAATCCATCCATCTCCTGCCTGTCGGAGATCTTCTCTCACACAATCCATCCATCTCCTGCCTGTCGGAGATCTTCTCTCACACAATCCATCCATCTCCTGCCTGTCGGAGATATTCTCTGACGCAATCCATCCATCTCCTGCCTGTCGCAGATCTTCTCTCACACAATCCGTCCATCTCCTGCCTGTCGGAGATCTTCTTTCACACAGTCCATCCATCTCCTGCCTGTCGGAGATCTTCTCTCACACAATCCGTCCATCTCTTGCCTGTCAGAGATATTCTCTCGCACAATCCGTCCATCTCCTGCCTGTTGGAGATTATCTCTCACACAGTCCATCCAGCTCCCGCCTGTCGGAGATCTTCTCTCACACAATCCATCCATCTCCTACCTGTCGGAGATATTCTCTCACACAATCCATCCATCTCCTGCCTGTCGGAGATCTTCTCTCGCACAATCCGTCCATCTCCTGCCTGTCGGAGATCTTCTCTCACTGCCTGTCGGAGATCTTCTCTCACACAATCCGTCCATCTCCTGCCTGTTGGAGATCTTCTCTCGCACAATCTGTCCATCTTCTGCCTGTCAGAGATCTTCTTTCACACAATCCATCCATCTCCTGCCTGTCGGAGATCTTCTCTCACACAATCCATCCATCTCCTGCCTGTCAGAGATCTTCTTTCACACAATCCATCCATCTCCTGCCTGTCGGAGATCTTCTCTCACACAATCCGTCCATCTCTTGCCTGTCAGAGATCTTCTCTTGCACAATCCGTCCATCTCCTGCCTGATGGAGATCTTCTCTCACACAATCCATCCATCTCCTGAATGTCGGAGATCTTCTCTCGCACAATCCATCCATCTCCTGCCTGTCGGAGATCTTCTCTCACTGCCTGTTGGAGATCTTCTCTCACACAATCCGTCCATCTCCTGCCTGTCGGAGATCTTCTCTCGCACAATCCATCCATCTCCTGCCTGTCGGAGATCTTCTTTCACACAATCCATCCATCTCCTGCCTGTCAGAGATCTTCTCTCACACAATCCATCCATCTCCTGCCTGTTGGAGATCTTCATTCATGCAATCCATCCATCTCCTGCCTGTCGGAGATCTTCTTTCACACAATCCATCCATCTCCTGCCTGTCGGAGATCTTCTCTCACACAATCCATCCATCTCCTGCCTGTCGGAGATCTTCTTTCACACAATCTGTCCATCTCCTGCCTGTCAGAGATCTTCTCTTGCACAATCCATCCATCTCCTGCCTGTTGGAGATCTTCTCTCACACAATCCATCCATCCCCTGCCTGTCAGAGATCTCTCACACAATCCGTCCATCTCCTGCCTGCCGGAGATATTCTCTCACACAATCCTTACATCTCCTGCCTGTCGGAGATCTTCTCTCACACAATCCATCCATCTCCTGCCTGTCGGAGATCTTCTTTCACACAGTCCGTCCATCTCCTGCCTGTCAGAGATCTTCTCTCACACAATCCGTCCATCTCTTGCCTGTCAGAGATCTTCTCACGCACAATCTGTCCATCTCCTGTCTGTTGGAGATCTTCTCTCACACAATCCATCCATCTCTTGCCTGTCGGAGATCTTCTCTCACACAATCCATCCATCTCCTGCCTGTCGGAGATCTTCTCTCACTACCTGTCGGAGATCTTCTCTCACACAATCCATCCATCTCCTGCCTGTCGGAGATTTTCTCTCGCCCAATCCGTCCATCTCCTGCCTGTGGGAGATCTTCTTTCACACAATCCATCCATCTCCTGCCTGTCTTAGATCTTCTCTCATACAATCCATCCATCTCCTGCCTGTCGCAGATCTTCTTTCACACAATCCATCCATCTCCTGCCTGTCGGAGATCTTCTCTCACACAATCCATCCATCTCCTGCCTGTCGGAGATATTCTCTCACACAATCCATCCATCTCCTGCCTGTCGGAGATATTCTCTCACGCAATCCGTCCATCTCCTGCCTGTCGGAGATCTTCTCTCACACAATCCGTCCTTCTCCTGCCTGTCGGAGATCTTCTTTCACACAGTCCATCTATCTCCTGCCTGTCGGAGATCTTCTCTCACACAATCCGTCCATCTCTTGCCTGTCAGAGATCTTCTCTCGCACAATCCGTCCATCTCCTGCCTGTTGGAGATCTTCTCTCACACAGTCCATCCAGCTCCTGCCTGTCGGAGATCTTCTCTCACACAATCCATCCATCTCCTACCTGTCGGAGATATTCTCTCACACAATCCGTCCATCTCCTGCCTGTCGGAGATCTTCTCTCGCACAATCCATCCATCTCCTGCCTGTCGGAGATCTTCTCTCACTGCCTGTCGGAGATCTTCTCTCACACAATCCGTCCATCTCCTGCCTGTCGGAGATCTTCTCTCGCACAATCTGTCCATCTCCTGCCTGTCAGAGATCTTCTTTCACACAATCCATCCATCTCCTGCCTGTCGGAGATCTTCTCTCACACAATCCATCCATCTCCTGCCTGTCGGATATCTTCTTTCACACAATCTATCCATCTCCTGCCTGTCGGAGATCTTCTCTCACACAATCCATCCATCTCCTGCCTGTTGGAGATCTTCTCTCACACAGTCTGTCCATCTCCTGCCTGTCGTAGATCTTCTCTCACACAATCCATCCATCTCCTGCCTGTCATAGATCTTCTCTCACACAATCCGTCCATCTCCTGCCTGTCAGAGATCTTCTTTCACACAGTCTGTCCATCTCCTGCCTGTCGGAGATCATCTCTCACACAATCCGTCCATCTCTTCCCTGTCAGAGATCTTCTCTCGCACAATCCGTCCATCTCCTGCCTGTTGAAGATCTTCTCTCACACAATCCATCCATCTCCTGCCTGTCGGAGATCTTCTCTCACCAATCCATCCATCTCCTGCCTGTCGAAGATCTTCTTTCACGCAATCCATCCATCTCCTGCCTGTCGGAGATCTTCTTTCACACAATCCATCCATCTCCTGCCTGTCGGAGATCTTCTCTCACACAATCCGTCCAACTCTTGCCTGTCAGAGATCTTCTCCCGCACAATCCGTCCATCTCCTGCCTGTTGAAGATCTTCTCTCACACAATCCATCCATCTCCTGCCTGTCGGAGATCTTCTCTCACACAATCCATCCATCTCCTGCCTGTTGGAGGTCTTCTTTCACACAGTCCTTCTATCTCCTGCCTGTCGGAGATCTTCTCGCACACAATCCGTCCATCTCTTGCCTCTCAGAGATCTTCTCTCGCACAATCCGTCCATCTCCTGCCTGTTGGAGATCTTCTCTCACCCAATCCATCCATCTCCTGCCTGTTGGAGATCTTCTCTCACACAATCCATCCAGCTCCTGCCTGTCAGAGATCTTCTCTCACATAATCCGTCCATCTCCTGCCTGTTGGAGATATTCTCTCACACAATCCGTCCATCTCCTGCCTGTCGGTGATCTTCTCTCGCACAATCCGTCCATCTCCTGCCTGTCGGAGATCTTCTCTCACTGCCTGTTGGAGATCTTCTCTCACACAATCCATCCATCTCCTGCCTGTCGGAGATCTTCTTTTGAACAATCCATCCATCTCCTGCCTATCGGAGGTCTTCTTTCACACAATCCATCCATCTCCTGCCTGTCAGAGATCTTCTCTCACACAATCCATCCATCTCCTGCCTGTCAGAGATCTTCTTTCACACAATCCATCCATCTCCGCCTGTCGGAGATCTTCTTTCACACAATCTATCCATCTCCTGCCTGTCGGAGATCTTCTCTCACACAATCCATCCATCTCCTGCCTGTCGGAGATCTTCTCTCACACAATCCTTCCATCTCTTGCCTGTCGGAGATCTTCTCTCACACAATCCGTCCATCTCCTGCCTGTCAGAGATCTTCTCTCACACAATCCGTCCATCTCCTGCCTGTCAGAGATCTTCTTTCACACAGTCTGTCCATCTCCTGCCTGTCGGAGATCTTCTCTCACACAATCCGTCCATCTCTTGCCTGTCAGAGATCTTCTCTCGCACAATCCATCCATCTCCTGCCTGTTGAAGATCTTCTCTCACTCAATCCATCCATCTCCTGCCTGTCGGAGATCTTCTCTCACACAATCCATCTATCTCCTGCCTGTCGGAGAACTTCTTTCACGTAATCCATCCATCTCCTGCCTGTCGGAGATCTTCTTTCACACAATCCATCCATCTCCTGCCTATCGGAGATCTTCTCTCACACAATCCATCCATCTCTTGCCTGTCAGAGATCTTCTCTCACACAATCCATCCATCTCCTGCCTGTTGAAGATCTTCTCTCACACAATCCATCCATCTCCTGCCTGTCGGAGATCTTCTCTCACACAATCCATCCATCTCCCGGCTGTCGGAGATCTTCTTTCATGCAATCCATCCATCTCCTGCCTGTCGGAGATCTTCTTTCACACAATCCATCCATCTCCTGCCTGTCGGAGATCTTCTCTCGCACAATCCATCCATCTCCTGCCTATCGGAGATCTTCTCTCACTGCCTGTCGGAGATCTTCTCTCACACAATCCGTCCATCTCCTGCCTGTCTGAGATCTTCTCTCACACAATCCGTCCATCTCCTGCCTGTCGGAGATCTTCTTTCACACAATCCATCCATCTCCTGCCTGTCGGAGATCTTCTCTCACACAATCCATCCATCTCCTGCCTGTCGGAGATCTTCTTTCACACAATCCATGCATCTCCTGCCTGTCGGAGATCTTCTTTCACACAATCCATCCATCTCCTGCCTGTCGGAGATCTTCTCTCACACAATCCATCCATCTACTGCCTGTCGGAGATCTTCTCTCACACAATCCGTCCTCTCCTGCCTGTCGGAGATCTTCTCTCACACAATCCGTCCATCTCCTGCCTGTCAGAGATCTTCTCTCACACAATCCGTCTATCTCCTGCCTGTCAGAGATCTTCTCTCACACAATCCGTCCACCTCTTTGCTGGACACCTTCATTTCCTCTTGCCTTCTTCCTGTCTGTCCCGAATCTTCTTCACGAAATTGTGTTCTGCTTTTCTGAACATGTTCTCACACCATTGTAATCTGTTCTCTTTGACCTTTTCTGCAATTGGAGCTACCGTGGCTTCTGCTGTGATGTCCTCATTCCTTTGTCTGTCCCACAGTGTACATCCTACACCTGTCTCAGGCACTTCATTTCCATCACCTCTAGCTTTTTCAACTGCTTTGCCTTTACTGCCCAGGTTTCTGTACCATGCAGTAGTGCTTGTCACATCACTGTTTTGTACACCTTACTTTTCAGCTTCTTTGGCCTTTTTCTGTCATACACTGTGCCTAATAGTTTGTTGCCAGTTGGCTGCAGCCCTTCTGATTGTAGCTTTCACCTTCACATTCAGACTTCCCTTCTACTCAACCATCTCCCCAAGATACTTGAAGTTGTTAACCTCATCTACTATTTTTCCCTTCTATCTCAATTCTGTTTCTTCTGATTTCCCCCATTTGGTGCCATCACAGCCATCTTATCTGTACTGAGTTTCCTCCCATGTGATTTCAGTTTTGCATTCCAGTCTTCGCTGAAATTCTTGCTCAGAGTCTGCCTGTAATGCCATATCATCTGTATTCAGCAACTTTGTTGATCTGTCTCCTCCAACCAGTTTGCTAATGTGAACCATCACCAGTACAAACAGAAGTGGGCTCAGAGCTGAACCCAGATGCACACCCACCCCCGGGCAACCCTCTGTGATGCAGAACACTGTTCGTACTTGAGTTACTGGGTCCTCGTACACATCCTGCACTAATTCTTCCAGTGTTTCTGGGAATTCAAAGCACCACAGGACTGCCCAAATGAACTCTCCTGTGACCTTGCCATATGGTTTCCCCAAGTCTAAGAATGCCAAGTTGGACTCTTCTCTCATCTATAACTTCTCAAATATCTGTCTCACTGCCAACATCAGGTCAGTTGCACTGCATCCTGATCAGTGTCCAAACTGCTTATCTCCCGTCTTAGTTTCTACGACTCTGCTTATTCGTTTGTCAATCTCTCTCTCTGTCTCAGTGTGCAGGAGGTTGATATCGCTGTACTGCCTACAGGTGAGAATGAACCTTTGTTCATGAATGTTGACACTAGTATACGTATTCTCCAATCATATACCTTTCTCTGCATAATGCTATGAGTACCCTCAGGAGCCATTTCTCCTCATCTCACCCAACATTGTGATCATCTCTGGTCTGACCTCATCTGAGCATGCTGCTTTCTCTGACTTCATTTTCCTTAGTGCTGTTCTTACTTTTTCTAGGGTGAACTCCTCCTCTTCTCTCACTGTAGGCTGTGTCTGGGGCAGTAAAGCTTCTGTGTTTTTTTTTGTCATTCAAAAGCTGCTGGAAGTACTCCTTCCATTTGCCTTTGATGTCTTGTGGACAGATGAGCAGGTTGCTGCTGGCATCTCTTATGAAAGGTGTCCGACTATCTTCTTTATCTTTCTGTCTTTGCCTTGCAACCTGATTGGTTGTGCTATTTACTGAGACACTTTTCAGAAGCTGGCATAGTGCCTCTGATAGCCTGTTCTTTGCTATTGCAGCACCTGTCTTAGCCTCCTAGCCTTGTCCATCTTTTCTGTCTCCCATTTTTTCTGGCTGCACTCTTTTTGTTTTGATGACTTCCTGGACTTGGGTATTTCACCACCAGTTTTCCTTATGTATCTTATTTCCATACCTGCTTCATCTGCATATCTGTTCTTTAGTCTTCACACATGCTGTTTTGAAGAGCTGCTATTCTTCTTCAACTCCACCTATTTCCTCCATTTCTTGAGGTGCTAGAGCCCTGAGTACTTTCTTGAACTGTTGTGCTTTCTCTTCAGTCAGCTTCACTTCTTCAGCCTGGTCTCTGCTGACCTTAGAGCCTTCCCTGACCCCTGCTTGCAGCTGATTGTGGCAACCAGTGGTTTATGCTGTGGGATAACTGTTTCACTGGGGATGACTTTGTAATTGTCGATTCTACCCCACTGCCTTTTCCGTACAAAGAGGAAGTCTACCTGAGATGCATGTAGGTCACTTTTCTATGTGACCTTGTGACAGTCTTCCTTGCTGAACCATGTATTGGCTACCATGACCTCACATTAATTCCTGTTGCCCCACCCTTGTAGAGCCAGGCAGTCCTCATATTCTGTTGTGTCTGTTCTGCTATGTGCATTCAGGTCACTCATTAGCGGCACCAATTCATGTTGTCCTGTTTTATCTAGTAGATCTTGCAATTGCTGTCTAAATGTACTGTTTTTCTGATTATCACGTCTCTGCTGTTGGGTTGAGATTATGAATTCTGTCCTGTCATTAGGCTGGAGTCTGACTGCCATGGGTCTGTCACTAATTCTGATAACATCCCTCACCACCTTCTGAAGCCTCTCTCTCACCACAATTCCCACATGATTTCTAGTCTGTCCTCCTGAGTAGTAGACTCTGGACCCCAAGCCAAGTGTCTTTTCTGATCTATGCTTCCATCTTGTTTCCTGGATGCAGAGGACGCCCACCCTCCTTCTTAGCATCATATCATCTCTGTCCACCAGTGAACCTACATTTGGTGTAGCAATTCTTAGTTCATGTTTGGTAGGTTGATTGGTTTTACATCTAGCTTTTGCTCAACAGAGCTAATCCAGGTAACCCAAGCTGGGCAACTGGACACCAGCTGGCAAGTAGCTTATAGATAAAGGGCTACTGGGTCTATGTTGGGCACATACTGGCTAATAGAAGCACATACGGGTCCCTGGCATTGGTCTGAGTAGGCTAGGTCAAAAACCCACTTATCACCAGCAAATGCCCATGCCCATATTAAAGACATTAGTCAACATGAATAACTAGAGACATATTTTACATCATCGAGTAGGTAGCCCTGCCACAGCACACAGTCTGTGATCCCTGTTCTCAGATCTTGAGGATACAGCAAACCACAGTACATGCTCAAAATGGTTGGTCTATAATATTCAGCATGTCTTTTTTTTTTGAAGGGGGGGTCACAGTAACTTCATAGAAACACAGGGAAAGCATTCAAATTTCATGTAGGCATTGGCTGGAAGTCAGGATCCAACCTTGAACCTTGTGTTTGGGGGGTGAAGACCTTGACCATTATGCCAAGTGGTCTACTATATACTCTTCCTTACTCTCCTTTACAAAATCACAGTACTTCTTCACTTTAAATAGCCTTGAACAAAGTCTATTGATTCATAAACCTTCCTGACTAACAAACATATCTCTGTACCCTGCTAAACTCAGAACTCTCCGCATAACCCAGAGATTGGCATTTTTCCATACCACCTCCTTCTAGGCTTCTCTTTCAAGAACTTTGCCCTCTCCTCTTTGTTTAAAAGTCACTCATTACATTCCATCACTATTTTGCAAGAATACAACCTTCTGGGGCAGCTGCATTACTGTACACCCTTAAGTCTTACCTGTACAGGAAGGCCCTACCATAACCTTGTCCCTATCGTTTGGACTGTAGATCCCTGATATCAAAAGCCTTCACACTCTCAACTTCATTTGGAATGTTTTTCTCAAAGAACTGACTGAATCCTGTCAATATAGGTGCTTCAAACTACCCCCACTAAAACCCTCATTACTAAATTTTCCCTCTTACAAACCTCTAACTTTGCTTATCTACACATCCTCCACCCTCACCTAACATTTGCCAGTTTAACTTCAACTTCTCTAACTTATTTTCTGCTGTTAGGTATCATTTTATGTTGGTTCACTAATAAGCTACAGATGTTTGTAGTTTACTGATTACCACCGACCAACATGCTAAATTACTTATGAAATGTTCTGTACTCTGGCATCCATTCTGTGATCTTTGTTACACTTCTGTACTTTATGATTAATTGTTTATGTAATATGTATATTACTTTACTGCCTTGGCCCAGTTTCCAGCAGAAAAAGAAGTCCTTGTGCTAGCCCTCTTACACAGTTAACAAATGACAAATAAATAGTACATAAAAGAGTGCACATGCCTGATGTTTTGTAATGCTCTTCTCCGCCACCCCATTTAGGTTGGGAGGGTGGCCTAATGGTTAAGGTGTTTGCCTTACAAACACAAGGTGCAGGGTTTGAGTCTCACAAGGGATAATTGGCTAAGCTTAAAATGGCTCACAAGGGCAGTTAGCTTAGTACTAACCTATGAACCTATGAACCTATGTAGCTCATTTAAACACTCAAGGTTGATGCATGTTTGGTATTGTATATCTGAGTGTCCATTAAAATAGGCAAAATGTAGCAATGGGCCTTCATACTTGTGCTGTCTTCTCTAGGAAGCAATGGTCAGATTGCAAGGACATGAGTCAGGAAATGACTGGTATTTACAACATCACAATACACTAAGCAGGCTGAGGGGAGAGATATAAACATTGTTGCAGTAACTGAGGAAGGTACAAGACAGTTGGTGATGTGATGTTAGTAGTGTAAGTGGTGTAGAGTCCAGCTTCTAACAATATGGTTACAGATGATACTAGTCAATGACATAATCAGTAGGTTTGGTGTGAAACCCATAGGTTGTCACCATGACAGGTGCACTTGAAGGTACATTGTAGGGGCTTACAGGTCAATAGTTCATGCACAAAGGTTCTTACAGGGTGAAAGACCAGTTAAGCATGTTTAAGCCTAGCCACTGCTATCCCACTGGCAAACCTAACTAGCCACCCTCTCCTGTACATAAGGTATGGGTGGGGAGAGGCCAGTCCAGGGATGACTTTGCAGTTTCCTATCCATTCTTCTAAGTTAGAGTTGAAGATGGTCAGAGATTTGTTTTGCTTTACAGAAAGCAGGAGTTTATTCTAGATGTAGGGAATGTTTTGAGTGAGAGATCAATCATGCCAACAAGTCCCTTTTCAATCCCCAAACATAGCCCAGTGGTGGTCAATCATATTGGACATATCCTACAGCTCTCGTGACAAAAAGTCCTGTTTATAATATAAAGTTGTCCCAACTGGTGTAGAGGTAGAGGAAACTCAGCATCAAGCAGGGTAAGCTGTAATAGATGAGTTATCTGCAGGCTGACCATCGTCGAGATGTGTGGACACAGGCTGGGGAGATACTGAGTGCCACCAAGACGTGCACAGGGAGTACTACCATCTGGATAGCAACTCTGATCAGTAGCAATGTCTGTGGATTGAAGATGGCTTCTGATGGGACAAGAAGCTGTGATGTATATTGGACTGTCCAGCTGGTATATGTGGGACAAAGCTAGCAGTCCCAGCAAAAAGCCACAAACATACACACACACACACACACACACACACACACACATGCATATATATATATATATATATATATATATATATATATATATATATATATATATACTCCAGCAACAGTTATCAAGGTCAAGAATTAACTCTTGCCCCTGGAAATGTAAGATATACAAACCTTAACATCTGAGCCAGGGTGCTGTCCAACCATTGAGTCACCTTGTCGGTCCCACTGGACATCTCATACTCTGATTTGGAGTATGCTAACTTTCAGGAATGTAAGGATATCTAATCAATTAAATGTTACTCTATAAATGATAGAACAACTTTAAGTTGAGTGTGAATCTTTTTCATCCAGTTGCCATATGAGTTAAATGTAACTCTCCCTTCCGTTCTCCAGTTTTCTTAGCAAGAAAGTATATTGCTACTTTTTGCTAATAAAGTATGCCTTGTCCAACTTGCAATATTAAACATGAATATGAAAAAAATCTACACAGCTAGAAATGCACATATAGCTCAGCTGGAAACCCATTATGAGTGCAATTTCGCACGTAAAACATTAGCTGGAATAAATAAGAAAAAACTTAAAAAGATGAAGAAACAGCCACATTATAGATGGAACAGAAGTGTTCAGGTATATAACAGACTTTGCAAACATTCAGTATTACAAAGGAGGCTAAAAGACTGAGATGCAAGGAGAACCCTGAATGGGAAAAAAAAATAAAGAGCTGGCATGTATGGAAAGACGAGCATAAAAATAAAAAGGGAAAACAGTAAACAGGCTTATACTGCCAAGATATCTAAAGAAGGTAATGCCGTCTCTCTAATTACCATTCTTCAACTCATTAAAAATAATAGCAAGAACTGTCGCATACAACCAGGGGCTGTCTTATGCCAGACAAATAACTTTGTAAAAATGCAGTGTAAACTTAAATGTATGAAGCTAAGGTCAGAGTTAAAGCATCATACAAGAGGACCAGACATCTCATTATCTGGGACGCATGCAGCACAATGCAATAAAGGCTGCATGATATCCTTCTGTTACAAGAAGTAAAACAATGATATTCAGTGCTACTATTCACAGCTAGCCTCTCAGAAAATCAACGTAGTATTTTTCTTCCGGCTTAAATACTAATAAGATATGGAGATAACAGGAGGGGAAGAAGCTATTCATGTTTGAAGAAGTATGCACCTTTATGAAAATGCAAGCACAACATTTCAAATTTAGAAATATTTTGGGGCCACTGCCGCATATGATTTCAGATCTTGCCAGCCTTCCCATAGTCCCAAACCTTATAAGCCCCATCCTTGGTGGCTTCCTGATATGACTCACACTAGGAGGGTGGCTTCCTGATATGACTCACACTGGGAGGATCTCTTTTTGAGTGTGTATTTGTATACAAAGGCCTCTGACTGTGCACATATCCTTAGATCAAATGGCCTGACATATCTAATGTACTTTCTGGTGAGTTAAACAACATCCCGGAATACACACAGTTATATGTTTCTAAAGGGATGAATCTTACCAGACAAACTATGTGGAACAGGCCAACATGAACTGTCATATTGCTCAGGGTGATTTTTTTCTTGCTCTAAGTACCTTTCCACAGTATTTTGACATCTCCCTTGCTGTCAGCATATCAGGTAGCAGGAATGACTACTCCTGGCATTAAAACTCCTCTGCTCTTTAGAACTACTTGTCTGGCATTCCTCTTTACATGCTGAGCCCTGACCTACACATGAACCCTGCCAAGCTCTACACCTAGAATTCTCCTTCCCTCAAGATTGGCATGTCCATCCTCTCTGCCTACAGTACGCACCTGAGCTGTTAATCGAACATGGCTCACCTGGGCTATATTCAGGACTTTATCATTCTATTCCACCACTGCAGGGTGCTATATTTGGAAATACTTCTGACTCCAAGAATCAGCAATGAATAGAAAGGAAGACTGTGTTTCCTTAACAGTCCATCCAAGATTGAGTCTTATCCATGAGGCCTGACAGGATTCATTGGTTGAGGTACCTAAGACTCTAGGCAGCCACCAAACTCCAGTAATCAGCTGGTAATCAGCTGAAATGTTCTGGCTTTCACCTGCTACATCCTTGTATGTGATGAAAAAATATTTTAAAACCATCTCAATCAGGGATCTAAATAAACATTGTCAGTACTTGGGGGTCATATGCAGAAAGGTGTTAAAAAGTATTTTTTTTTCTAACAGTTAAATATAAGCATAACCGTTTCCTGTTATAATTAATCAGAAGAGGATGAATCAGTTGAATGACCAAGAAACAACATCAGCTTTGTCTGAGATTAAAGGCATAGAGTAAAAATGAAAGCAAATACTATCCCTACTGCTAAGGAAGGTTTGCTACTATATCATAAGCTCTACAGGAAAGACAACTAGATGCAGACTTCGTCTTTGTGTTTTCAGAAAACTGTGGAACATGTGAGATGCAAGATATCCTTCCCCATATACAGAATTTCCTCCTGCTTGATGGGACTGGTCATAACCCTACCACAACTGATTAGCTACTGACAGAAAAACTTTTTCTGTCTGGTATCCCATTCTGCTTCGGTGCACCTCCCCTCAGTAATACTTTCAGTAACATAGTACTATGCTTTTTGCTATGATTTTCTGTCTGTGTAACAGGATGACAAGCACAAAATACTGAGGTACCTGTCCAGTGCAGGAACACTGAGCTACCTGTCCAGTGCAGGAACACTGAGCTACCTGTCCAGGGCAGGAACATTGAGCTACCTGTCCAGTGCAGGAACACTGAGGTACCTGTCTAGTGCAGGAACACTGAGATACCTGTCCAGTGCAGGTAGAGTCTGCTCAAATGATTTGCTTCTAAAGCTTCTCAAATTATTATTATTATTTTTGTTAGACATCGTAAAGAACATAATATGAAAAATAATTTGTCAGCCCAATAACATATAAAAATTATAAAGCAAAGAAATACAAAGAACCAATAACTGATGACTATATAGACTGAAAATACTTCTAATTTAACATCTTTATTTATTACATTAAGTCACCACTAAGATCAAGGTGAACTAATTAGTTAAATGGTACCATTCCGCAATGGATGCATGTGTACCTTAATCACATTATAGGACATGCATGTCTTGACACTATAGCACTCAGTTGCCATTGCAACTGTGAACGAGGTTATATATCTGCTTGTCCTGGCTCAACACTGAGCCCAGTTTTGGCCAGAAACTGAAGACCTGCTGCTGTCACTTTAAGAAGTGGATTTGCTGCATTCATGACTATTGCACATGGTTTTGCCAAATTGAGTGGCCTGACAGACCTAAGCAAATGCCTGTCTAATCACTGAATTGTAACTCACTGAAGATTCCCAGAGGGATGCCATGTATAATCCTCTCACTGCTGTGGCATGACAAAGCAGTAGGGATTTCCACAGCAGCCTAAGCCTTTCTGGTGAGTTATACAATAACATCCGGCATTCACAATTGCAGTATACATAACCCGAGTAACTTCAGCACAGAGTATAGGATCATAAGAAGTCACTAGGCTATTGGCCCTGAAGCCCTTACAAGCCTAGCCAGGAACTTAGCCCATGTTCTGACATGTCAGCACCCAATGCCCCTGTCCAGCATCAACTCAGGTAGAATCCCAGGGGTATATTTTCTGTTCTCCATCCAGTTATCCAGGTTCGCTTAAAAAGGGTTAATGAGGTACTCTGCTTTATGTGGAAAGGGAGTCTAATCCACAGAAGGGGGAGTCTCTGGGACACAAATCTGTCCCGCCAACAAGTCCTATTGATGTTGCAGACCAGGCTGAGGTCGCGAGTGCAGGATACTCGAGTGAAGCTTGACTTGTGGATATGCAGCAGTCCCATTTAGGCAGGGATTGCTTTGTATGCCAGACTTAGGTCACCTCTGAGGAGTCTGTATGACACTGAGTAGAGGGGCAGAGCCTTTAGCCTATCTGTGTAGGGTAGATGTTTGAGGCCCTGAAAGATACATTGTACTCAATAATGGGTCTAATAAGGGAAGAATACAGGGATGTTATGACCATCTTGTCCCTGGATGAGATACCCTTACTAGTGAGGTGGGGCGATGTAGAAAGCTTTCTGTACAATGGCGGTAATATGGTGGTCAAAAATCAGTTTGCTATCAACCTGGGTGCCCAAGTTCCTCATGACTGATTACATGATTAGGACCTTGTTATTAATGTGATAATTTGTAGGGACATCACTCCCCCCCAAAGGGGATGATAATGCATTTTTTGGCATTCAATTTGAAGCCATGTTTCTGTCACCAGTCATTTGTTTGGGTGAGACCCTCTTGGTGGATGTCCACATTGCAAGGGGAATTGATGACAATACCCAGGCTGCAGTCATCTGCAAACTTGGTCAGGTATAGCCCACTGGTTTTGGCCTGCACCTCAGAAAAGTGTACCCCAAACAGCATAGGCCCAAAGACTGATCTTTGGGGTATACCTCTCATTATGGGTCTACTGTTTGAGGCGACTTCCCCTATTTTGACTAGGTGAGTTCTATCAGTGACCCAGTTTGCTACCCATAATTGATATTATGGTTTATATCAAATCAGATATACCTGTTGTTCAGGCTGCTGCAGAGAGATTGACCTACTGCCAGCTGTGATATTAAGAAAAGATAAATGTTTATTCTCATTTTTTTGTCCGCATTTTGATTTAATATCTCTGTAATCTGTACAACTGTACGTATTCTTCTTCTTGTGTGTTATAGCTGTATGTTCTTTTAGTGTTGACCTCAGCTGTAGTGAAATCCTTTGTCTGGCGGCCTTGTCTGTTTTCTTAGTGGCTGTAAGTTTTCAGAACTAGTTTCATCTGGCCAAAGTATTCCTGCATCTGTATTGTTTGGTTTCTGTCCTGTGTTTTAAATCAGATATACCTGTTGATCAGGCCGCTGCAGAGATCTTATCTCAATACCACAGATGCAAGTAGGTCAAGCTAAGTGTTTATTCTCATTTTTGTCTGCATTTTGTTTTAATATCTCTGTAATCTGTACAACTGTACTTATTCTTCTTTTTGTTTGCCCTCACCCACCTTCCCTGTTCTTGTTTTGGTGTTAGTGTTGGTGGCTCTGGAATTGCCCGCCCATCTTGGAAGTCTCTATTTGAACCCTCCTCCTGAGTCCATCTCATTGGCTCACTTAACCGAATACAGTGAGATCATATTCTGAGTCTAGTGTTTACTCTACATAATACAGAGGGAAGATTTGAGAAGGCCAACCCACTTAGGTTCTTCCTTCCTCTCTCTTTGCACTTTACTAACAAAAAAAAAATAATTAGTCTGCTTTTACTGTATTTGTGTTTCCTCCTACTTTATTTTGCTTTTGCTTCTTCTGAAAAGTACTTAATTTTATTTATTCTGCTGCATTTATTACTGCTTGGTAGTAGCCTGATTAAATTGTAACTGTTATTCTAAGTCTTTTGGTTTAAGCACTTGGGCTTCATACCGGTTGTTTTACATTAAGAAGGTTTGTGGTCTGCACTGTTGTGGCAGGACCGGAAGCTTACATCCTTCTAAATTGGGAATTGCTGATTGAAAGCTCAGTATCTGCTATTCTAAAAGTATATTAGTTCTGGTTTAAGCACTTGGGCTTCAGGCTAGTTATTCTACATTAAGAAGGTTTGTGGTCTGCATTCTTGTGGGAGGAGAGGCTGGATTATGCCCTTCTGAGCTGGGAATTTGTGGTCACAGGCTTATTGTGCCTGCTTATTAGAACTGTTTCTTTCTGAAATTGGTGCGCCTTGTTGCTGTAGCATAGACCAGATTCAGGCCTGCTGAATCTAGCTTTATGTGTATAACTTGAGCACTGATCCAGGCCATCTGTTTTGGAGAAGGTTCCCCTGCACCCTAGTAGCGGGAGTGTGCAGTTAGAACTTGTCTGATTGAAGACTGCTGGAACAGGGCTCAGTTTTGAGTTTTTTTCTTGTTAATTGTGTAACTTGTTTAAATCAGATTGTTCATATTCTATTGTTTTATATATAAAAAAAAATTGCACTTTATTCATCTGCTTTTACTGTATTTGTGTTTCTTCCTACTTTATTACTAGGGGCATTGACTACAACTCTTAACTGAGATATATAACAATAAGCATCTTTTTATGTGCATTTAAAGTATTTTTTTATTGTATCTGCTTTATTTTCTGAATATATATATATATATTTATACTTGTTTCCCGCCTTTCTAAGCTAGTATAGTCCAGTTTTCATGTTAGTGCTGAATTCAGGGCTGTGCTACATATCTCTGTGTTTGCCCATACCTTACTTGGATAGAAGGAAGTTTCTCTGTTCACCTGTGAAAGAGGGGAGCTTTGAGCAGCCTATCTGTCCCTGGAGGAGTGGTTTCAGCCCAGAAAGTAGTAGTTTATTGGCCATTATGGGTTAATTTCTATTTCTTTCATTTCCCTGCTATAAAAACTGCATTTGCCCAGTTTTGTGCGCCGAGCAGCGCTGGTTAGCGAGAGTATAACTACTCCCGGCTCCACAAAGTCTCCTCTTCAATTATTCCCTTGGAACTAGACAAACTTTCAACTTAAGCACTCAAGCCATTCATTTTTCAGCCCGGCACTAGCTCAAAACTCATAGCAAGCACTTATAAACCCTAGCACTACAGAAGGACAAGGACAAGGCTCTCTATTCGACCTTACCAGCCATTCAGTAAAACAGTTTACTTTACCTATCCAGGCATGTCCAAAGGGCAGTTTCAGGTGTACTCTCCAGTCCAACTGGTGAATCTGGGAATTCTGAGGCAATGTTACAACTGCCTCATGTACACAGACAACCCTCGTCTCCTACCACCAAACACTAATACATGCGAGAGATGCAATTATACAGCCAAACTAGAGGCTAAGCTCTCTCAACCCAAGACTGGATCAGACAGTCCAGAGGAGAAGGGAAATACTGGCATCACACCACCAGTCTCACATAGACCCATTAAACCAGCACCGGCAAAAAACACACGTAAATACACGAAAACATACTTGGAGGCTCTAAATAAAAATCTGCAAAAGCAAAAGAACCCTCCAAAGCAGACATCAAAGCAACCTCCACCCCCCAACAAAAACCATGAAACACATACTTCACAAAACCAGTGTGCCATGCAATCACAGCCCTCAAGGCAAAATAACATACTCAACATACCAGTAATAGGTGACTCTATAGTCAGGCACACTGACGTCCCACTCACTAGGCTGAATAAGTAGAAGGTTACTGTTAGCTGCCTGTCAGGTGCCAGGATCCACCACATAATACAAGCACTCAGGTCACTCCAGAACAAGTATAAATATGACTCAGTCATTGTCCATGTTGGTGTGAATGACCTGAGCCATACTTCCCTGGACTACATGAAAAGAGACATGGAAGAGCTCTCTGATCACGTAGCCCAGGCCGGTATGACCCTGAGTAGCATCCTGCCCTCACCAAGAATAATACCACGGTATAAAGAAAAAAATTATCAATTTCAACAATTGGCTAAGTTTCTGGTGTCATTCAAAGGGGATCCAGTGTCTGTCTGCCTGGGATGACATGCTCGACAAGCCACGCTGCTTCGCTAGAGATGGCTTGCACCTGTCACCCTTAGGCTTTCGAATACTGGCCAAGGCTCTTGCCACCCCCATAGTGCCTTTTTTAGGCAAGGCTCAAAAGACAAACTCACCACCGTAAATAGCACAAGTAACAAAAATCTGAGGGTAATACTACTCAATGCCAGAAGTCTAAACCTCAAAATGCACGCACTCGAGGCACTCTTCAGTATGGAGAAAATCTATATATGTGCACTAACAGAAACCTGGTTTAAGGCTCCAGAGAGCACCCCAGCACTACCAGGCTACAGCTCATACCATACATTTCAGCCACAGAACCCGGACCAAAATACAAAAGGCGGGGGAGTATCCATATTCATCAAGGATACCCACATTTCCAGGTTAGTGGCACAGCACGATGCTTCAGAGATTATCCACGTGCAACTAACAATGGGCAAAACTACAATTCAAATTGTAGCTTGCTACAGATCTCCCACCATGTCCCAGGACCTCCAATCCACATTTCTGGAAACACTGGTTAACATAAAGGTCCTACAAAACACCCTAATATTGGGTGATTTCAACTACCCAAACATTAACTGGGAAAACTACTCAAGTACTAACTCCATTACCCAACATTTCCTAGAATTTCTAAACTCAAATGCCCTGGAACAACTGGTCAACACTCCCACCCAGAGGTGACAACATATTGGACCTTGTCATCACCAACATGGACGACCTGTGTTCCACACCGGAGGTCAACCCCTCGCTGGTTAGATCTGACCATAAACAGATCACTTTGGATATCCACATTCCGCCCCCACCCCAGGACAAGGAAACCACCGTGAAAAACTTTTCAAAAGCAAACTTCACGTTACTTAAGATGGAGGTGGAAAGTTTCAAAGCCCCCATGCTAAAGGATAACACTGTCCAAGGTGCAAAATCCTTTACTAATGCACTCTACAGGCACCTACAAGAATGCATGGATCGTGCTACCCCAAGCAAAACCAAGACTCACTCCTCTAAGAAAAGGAAACCAATCATAAACAAGCTATACAATACAAGGAGGAAACTAGTACAGAAATGAGTAAAATCCCAAGAAGGGAAGACATCCCTGATCAGTATCAGCAAGAAACTACGATCCCTCATAAAATCGTTCAAGGCGAGCTTTAAAAGAAAACGTGCCAAGGACTCCAAAGATAACCACAAGGCATTCTTTAGCTATGTCAAGAATCTAAGTGGCAATGTTCAGATCTGCTCAGAGTTAGTGCAGAATGGCACAAAATACACTGAACCAACTGATATTGCCAACATCCTGGCAGACAGGTTCAGTGCAAACTTCACCCCCCTTTCACCCTCAAAAGGGCCCATAACCATACCAGAAGAATGTAGAGCCCCTGAAATCACATACACTCAGGTTAAAATAGCCCACTCCAAAGCCAAAAACACAGCATCAATGAGGCCGGATGGTGTCCCAGGCTGCGTCCTACATGAGCTTAAAGATGAGCTAACCCCTCACCTAAACACACTGTTCAAACTCAGCCTCTCCACAGGTTACGTACCCATAGAGTGGTGCACAGCAGCGGTTATTCCGCTCCACAAAGGTGGAGCCACAACAGACCTTGGGAACCATCTCCCTATAAGCCTGACTAGCTTGGTCTGCAAGGCTATGGAGCGCATCATCATGGAAATCATTAACAGAGACATTGGGAACCTCCAAACACTGGACCCTACCCAGCTCAACTTTGTTTAGGGCAGATCATGCCTCCTAAACCTGGTAGACTTCTTTGAGACAGTTACCAAGGCTATAAATGAGGGAAAGGTGGTACACACAGCCTGTCTAGACCTCGCAAATGCCTTTGACACCATTCCCCATTCTGGTATTATAGACAAGCTCACCAGCCTGAACATAAACCCCTATGTCACAAGATGAGTTGCCAATTGGCTCATGGACAGAACCCACATGGTGAGAGTTGTGGGAGCTAGGTCTGACTCTAAACCGGTTACAAGTTGCATTCCCCAGGGCTCAGTCCAAGGACCCCTCCTGTTCGGCATATACTTCTCAGAAGTACAGACAAGCACAGGAGGACTATAGCTGACCAAGTTCACAGATGACTGCAAACTAGGGTTTATAATTGACTCACTGAGACGGATACCTGGTGTCAAAATAATGGCCTCAAGCTAAATGCCAAAAAGTGCATAGATATTCCCTTTGGAAATAACAAAGTACCCACAAACTACCACATAGGTGGTAGTCCCCTAAATACGGAAAACGTAATAAGGGATCTGGGGACCCAAGTAGATAGTAATCTCTCCTTTGATAATCACATTGCCAAAGTGGTTAGAAAATCCTTCAATGTGGCCCACTTAATCACAAAAGGGTTTGCATCCAGATCAAAAGAGGTTATTGTGCCCATCTACTCATCACTCATCAGACCCATCATAGAGTACAATGCCCAATTGGGATGTACCTTACAAGACATCTGCAACAGCTGGAAAGACCACAGAAGTACCTCACCAAGAGGACACTGGCCTCAAACAGATGCCCTATGCAGCTCAACTGAAGAAACTCCAGCTGTACTCAGTTGCATACCGCCTGCTCAGAGGTGCTCTCTGCCTGACATACACGGCCATGTCCAACCCAGAATTGATGGACATGTTCCATCTAAAGAAAACCTTATCCTCTCGAGCCACACGCTCTAGGGATCTAAACCTCACCACAACAATAAATAGGACGTGCTGGAGGGATAGATTCCTGTCCCAGAGACTTCCCATGCTTTGGAACAAGATTCCAATCTACATTAGGCAGAGCTCCTCGCTAGCACTCTTCAAGAGAAACCTTGACGAGTGGATGGGAAACAGAAAGTTTACCCCAGAAATCACTTCAGTGGCTCTGCTGGACAGAGGCACAGGGAACTAATCTATGGGGGCGGCGAAAGCCAACACATTCTGGCTAGGCTTATAAATGCCTTTGGGCAGTTAGCCTAGTACCTACCTATGAACCTAAGCCTATGTGCCTGTCTTAGAAGGAATGTGAAAGAGTGCAAAAGTATGTGCCTGCCCTCTGGTGGTGACAGTGGGTAATAATGCTAGAAGAGCCACTAATTCATGATGGGTATAATGTGCATGCATGTAGCTCACCAGATGTCATTGCACAGGCACATGTTTAGGCTGAAACATTAAAAAAAAAATCCATCAACACATTGCCCACGCATCTCCCCCAACTTTTGTCTCTTCACAGAAGTGAATGCAATGCGGGGACTATGAGTGGGTGGATAAATCATGATAATTGCAGGATCGTGTGACAGGGGCAGAAATAAAGTTAAACGCGTGTTTTGTTTTTTCTTTATTTTAAGAGGCAGTAGTCTACCTTTTCAAATGTCATTTTTTTTAACGTGGTTGAATGTGAAAATATGCCCCTTTCCATGGATGTCACTACATGGGAAATTTCCTGAGGTGAAAAAAGTTTGTAGTCAGTTATATTTCTAAAAGGTTTACAGGTTTGGAGCCCCCCAGTCTAACGACCCGCCCACCCAGTAAGGGTGCAGCTTTCAAATTCACTGTGGCTTACTGCTTGTACCACAGTGGAATTCAGAAACTGCTTATGTTGCAGTGGTTCGTATCTGAGAAGAAAGGTTGTTTTGAGCACTGGGAAACAATAACAAACTGATTCCCTGAAGTACAAGCCTTTATCCTGCAAATACTGAACAAACAAACATGAATTAATTACTTGATTAATTAATTAATTTTAAATTTGAAAACTAAGTGCACAAGCTGATCCCAGAATCATTTTCAGCCATAACATGGATATTGATGTAACATGAGTGCAGAAATACGTATCAGTATAGCAAAAACTATTTAGAGATATGTCACTAACTCACCATACTTTTTGAATTTAAAATGCTGTAACAGTAAAATGATTATATTTAATTTCATGTCACTCAGGCTGTATAATGAGCCGAATGGTGCAGTGATTAACAGTGCTTGTTTAAAGTGCTTGATTCCCAGTCTGGTTCTTGACAGAGGTGCCTTCTGTGCAGATTGCTTATTTCTTCCCTGTTAATGCATGGATTTTCAGCAGGTGATCTGGATTTCTCCAATATCTCTAAGATGTGCCTTGTAGACGAAATAGCAGTCCTTTAAACTTCCTGTGGGTATGCATGTGATGAATCAGTGGGTATGTATGTACATCCTATGATACATTAGAATTCCATCCAGGATTTGTTTTCAGGTCTACACACTGTGAGTGGTTAGATGGCACGCAGCTGCTGCGAGTTTAAGTAGGACAAAAATAATTTATTGAACAATGACTAAATTGCATCTGTATTGCACTGCCAATGTTTCCTGCATCATTTAAGATGATTGGTGAAATAAATATTTTTTGATGACATAGCTGGATGAATATTGTTTGGATAGTACCAGGAAAGTCAGCACTGGTTATTAGATAAGAAATCCTGTATAGTACTCTTACAAATCCGTGGTAATGTACATTTGTATCATGCCCATATTGCACCAGAAGCCAGGCCAGGATGTTGCATCTCTTCCTACAGTGCTTAGATCTATCCAGCTCACCTGCATTTGCTGATCCTTCCACGTACCTTTTTTCCACTTCTACCTGCAGCCAACAAGCCTTTTAAATAGGCATGGTTGTGTGTTATAGGACTATAAGAGGTAGTGTGCTGTCATGTTGGTAGGATGACTGCTGCACATTTTCTTAACAGAAAAAAGTATAGTGTTGTCTGTTTATGTTGTCATGAAGATACAGTTAGTTATGTGTACTTTTATCAGGCCGGATACCTTTATGTGCCATTCTATGGGCAGGCAAAAGTCACAGAATACATGCCTGCACTTGCATACCATTCAGTTTGGGCCAGTCTTGTTGAAAAGGTGATGACATGCTATCTCATGTAATGTCTTAATCAACACTCCATGCCATGAGCAACATGTCTGATATGGTGGTTGGAATGAAGTCATCAGGACTGGATTCAGGACAAGGCACCCTAGACATCTGCAAGGCCTGGAGCTGGCTGGGGACCAGTCATGACCAAACAAAATACTGCTCTATAGAGCAACTTAACATGAACAGTCTGTCAGCAACAGAAACTATGTAGAACCAAATTAACCTGATTGTCAGTGTCGACTACTCTGCAGAACAGTCTTACCCCTAATTGCTTCCAGCAGCACAGGATTTGCTTACCAATGAGATCTGTGGATAGCATTTTGATTCTTAAAGCAGACTTTTAGTGGGAAATTCGACTTGGAGACCCAAAGATGCTTTCTGAAATTTTGATGTGGAGGGCATTTGGATTTGTAAAGCAGCCATTCTGTGGAAAACCCAGAGATGCAGCCTTTCTACAGAAGAGATGAGCAATAGGATCCATGACTCGGAAACCTAGAGATTCGTGTGTGTGTGTGTGTGTGTGTGTGTCTGTGTGTGTGTGTGTGTGTGTGTGTGTGTGTGGAGAACAAACCCAGCTTCATACGATTGCCTGGAGTCCACACTCTCAGAATGTTTTTTTCAGAAATACCCTCCAGGAGTCCACCCCTCAGTTTCATTACAGACAGAATTTCCAGGAGTCTACTCTCCACTGATGAAAAGACAAGCATTTCAGGTAAGTCACTGAGTACCACTCAGAATGTTAAAGTTACTCTTTCTCAGAAAGTGTATGTAATTTTCACCAACTCTCAAAAGCACTGTCTGGTTAAGTAATTTGCTTAGAATCACAGAAGCAGGCAAATAGGGCTGAAAGGAATCAAACCCTGTACCCCTAACTACAGGGAGCAGCTCATTAAGAGCTTAGAGCCTTAACCACTGCACCAACTGCCAGCCCTTCCTCAAGTTCTTCATTTACTACCAAATCACTGAGGACAGCAGTCCATCAATAATGTTAAGAGTTTCGTAGTTGTTCTGAAGATGGCATTCAAGTTAATTATTGTTGCCTGGACTTAAGTTTCTGACCTGTTAAACTGTTTCCTGTAGTGAAAAGTACAGGGTTTAATCCTTCCACCTCCATTTACTGACTTTGTACCTTTGATCAGGTCACTCAGGCACTAATCCGTGGTCATCCCTGAAAAGGGACACTTAGTTCAGTGAGTTTACCTAGTTAACTTACAAATCAAAGAAAATGGCAAAGAAGATGAGAGGTATTTTTGTACATTCCTTGTAAAATTTGTGGCTTTTTGTCAAATTGTTATGGGCTGCAGTCATTATATAATGACAGGCATGGGTATCACAGACTTTGTGTCTTTCAAAAAATGCTTGCTATGTAAAGTTTTTTTTTTTAATCTAGCAACTTTCTTAGTATATAAAAGAAACATTTAAAATATCTTCTTGATTTTTTGGTCTTTGTTTCTGATGTCAGCTAAGAAGTTAAGAAAGTAGAGGGGATTGCAATATGTTCCTCTGGTTTTGACAGCATTTAGCTGAGATGTATTTCTGGCCCATTATTTATGAATGTATTCATTCACTTGGTTTCAAGCAGATATCTGAGGTTTACAGCCATGCTAGTGGTTGTAATTGATGATTTTGGGCATGTGCTCCCTCACGTCTGTGTGCATCCATAAATACTTGGTTCCTGCAGCCCACAGAATTTTTGGTGTGAGGGAAGGAACCGATTATAATAAACAGAAACGTCATCGCATCAGTCGTGTTGTTCGAGTATAATCCTTGGATTCCTTATTTTATTGATTATTGATAGGGTGCTTATTATTTGGCTGTGAATAAACTGGGCATCATGAATTCTATGAGTTAAATGTTAACATTTTAATGGTGATACATTTGAATTAACCTTGTTTCTTTGCATGCACGTGGGTGTGAAATGCTCTGTGTTGGGCTATGCCAGTTTGTCTGGTATATAGTACAGATGGTTAAGGACATGAGTTGCTCCTGTAGTGCGTGGTTTAATTCTTTCAGCTTTCATTTATCCGATGTATGACTATAACCAAGTCACTTCACCAGGCAGTGCTCCTAGGCTGCCCCATTGAAAAGGACACGTGCATTCAGTCAGCTGTCCCATGCCGTAAGCAAATGCTCGTACATTTGCCTTTTGAATTTCTGCACCCTTCACAAAGAGGCTAAATAGCACTTGACTATTTGCTATTTGAGTATGAATGTCAGCATGTGTCTTGTACTTTAATTGGTTGTCAGATTTTTTTTTTAATAAAGGCCAGTTTCAATAGAAGAAGAGTCTACTATTTCTCATGTTTAGTCTGTTTTCAGTGTGAGACTGTTTTGTTTCGAAAATGGCTGTCAGTGTTTCTGCTGTAAAACTTTAAGTAACAGTTTTAAATTAAATCCAAATCTATGTGATCATTGTAAAACTAAAACCAAAAAAAAAAAAACAACAAGCAAAAATAATAATAATAAGAAGAAAGAAATAGTCTGCGCACTGACAGGGTTGAACAGTGTTTTATGGCAATTAAGAAGAGCAAAGTAATGGGTTATTGGTATAGGTGAGCAGATAGCCAATTACCCTGCCTAGGGTCCCAGTTGATCATGGTCCAGCCTTGGAGGGCACCATAGCTATTGTGGTGGAGTCATGGTCACCTTGTCTGGAGTGATGTTCAAGCCATGGGTACCATGTCTGATATGTTTCTTAAGTCGTGTACACCATGTCTGATGTGATGGTCAAGATATGGACACCCTTTCTAATTTGGTGTTTAGTTCATGGGCACTGTTTCTGCTGTTGTGGCCAGGTCATAGACATAATGTGTGATGTGGATGAGCCATGGACACAACATCTGACATGATAACTGGGCCATGTTTATCATGTCTAATATAGTGGGCAAGATGTGGACGCCATGTTTGATGTGGCAGTTAGATCATGGACACCAAGTCTGACATTATAGTTGAGTCATTGGTACCATGCTTGATGTATTCAGGTTTTGGGCACAATATCTGATGTGGCATTTGGGTCATAAATACCATATCTGCCTTGGTGTTCATGTCATTGACACCATGTCTGATATGATAGTAGGGATATGAATACCACATCTGATGTGGTGGTTGATCATGCCCACAATGTTTGCTGTAGTAGTCAAGGCATGGGTACCGAGTATGATGTAGTAATTGGGTCGTAGGCACCAGATGTGCTATTTTCGTCTATCATGAGCTCTATTTCTTCTGTGATGGCTGCTGTGGTGGTTAGAACATAGACATCATTTATGACGTGGTGGTTGTGATATGAATACCATATCTGGTGTAGAAGTTGGGTCATGGACACCATGGCTGACGTAGTGTCTCATTATTACAAGGCAAATGATGAGGATAATCATTAGCCACCGCAGTCTTCACTGCTTGCTAGCCTTTTCTAAGAAGATTTATAAGACAAGACCAAGGATGTATCTATAGTTACTTACATGTAGCATTTGAAGAGAACAAAAGAACTACTTTGTCTAATATGGAGGTTGAGTCATTTCCATGTGAAAGGAATTCCTTGACTGAGGAACCTGCCATATCATCAGAATTCATTTATGTTACATTCAAGGTGAAGGCCTTTAATATGGGTGTTTATGATGTTGCTAGTTTTCTGAAGCCTTGTATGACAGACAGAGGTCTCCACTAAGGAATCTGTATTAGACTGAGAAAACACACTGAACCTCAAGGTGTTTTGCATAGGTAATGGACATCTGGCCCTTGATTTTCTACATCAAGAAATGTTGGGATAGTTTGAGCTGGGTCATATGTCTAGACAGGACCATGCCAGGAAGAGCATTATATTCTCTTATAGACCAAATAAGGGAGGAGTAGAGATGTATGACAATGCTCTTGGCACTGTAGGAAATATCCGTAGTAATCAGGTAGGCTAAAGAGAAGGATTTCCATTCAGCTGTGGATTCATAGAAGAGAAGGACAGCATATTGTCAACAAATGTGCCCAGGTCTCTAACTGTGTTTCCTTTGAGTGGGGTGTCATTAACATGGTAGGAACAAGAGTGTTTCTGTTTGCAAAAGGATACAGTATTACACTTTTTCACATTTAGCTTAAGACCATGGTCACGGCACCATTTGTTTGTCCATGTTAGTCCTTCTTGAAGAATCTGTGAGACCCTAGGAGATTTGATGATAACTCCAAGTTTATAGTCATTCACAAATTTTGTCCACCAAGGGCATTTGATGTCAACTTTGATGTTGGAAACATAAATACCTAACAACAGTTGTCCAAGTACTAAGCCTTAGGAGATACCACTGGTTATAAACCCTTTTGAGAAGAATGCACCACATTCTTAATAAGCTGGGTTTTGCCCATGAGCCAGTTTCAATCCATTGGGTAACATAAAGGTTTAGATTTAGTTTGCTTAGTTTACATTTTCAGAGTAAGGACTGGTGTCAAATACTT
This sequence comes from Protopterus annectens, assembly GCF_019279795.1. Taxonomy (NCBI): domain Eukaryota; kingdom Metazoa; phylum Chordata; order Ceratodontiformes; family Protopteridae; genus Protopterus; species Protopterus annectens. Next base: position 1,272,043,072 of record NC_056747.1, read on the forward strand.
TAACTATGTTGGCGTAAGCTGTGTATACTGACTTTCCATCATCCAAGGTCTAAGTGACTTTTTCAAAAGTTAAGAAGACAGGTTCTGTTCTTCAGAAACTCTAGCAGATTTGGGTTAAGGGAATTTAAGCTGCCAATGTGTATGTTTATGAGGTTCACAATGATATTTTAGATTGCCTTGGTGATAAAGCTTATGAGTCTATAGTTCCCAAGATTAGTGCTGAAACCTCCGTTGTGTAGTGGGATGACCGCTGCAGTTCTACAAGACTCGGGCACAAAGCTAGATGAGAAGCTGAGGGTGAACAGACTGTGCAGCATGTCAGAAAGACAGTGCTTTGTATTGGCAGGGAACCATCCTTAACAAATTGTCATTTCTCATTATGCTAATATTTATCACCTTTGAGAGAGTATTTGGAACTTGTTCAGTGATTATGTTTAGGGTAGTGGCTGATAAGAGGTCCAGCACATGTAGGCTAGATGGAAACAGAGTGGAGAAATTTTAACTAAACTTGTCCAAAACAGGACAGCTATGTTTTCAGGGGCAGAGTCTGTGGAACCATTATGCACCAACGTAAGGAAGTGCTGGGTGCAGTTTCTAAGGTTTCTGATACAGATGAAGGACTTATTATTGTCTTTGACAGAGAAGGCCCAAGCTCCACCCGAACTCCTGAAACGTACCCAGTCAGCCCTTACCTCCACCGAAAAATGGATGTCTAACAACCACCTTGCCTTAAACCCTAAGGAAACTAAGCTTATGCTATTCACCCCTAAGAAGACCATTACCATAAATGAAGAATCTTTTACTCTTCTCTCCCAAGATAACACTACCATTGAGATTGTCACACACACTAAACTCCTAGGTGTAACCATAGAAAAACACCTAATTTTCGACATCCATATTCACAACAATATTAGAAAAGCACACCAAAAACTGGGCATGCTATCACAAAACTTTCCTCAATTAATCCTCAAAACTCGCCCTTACCCCTTCCTTCCTACTCCCTTCTCTTATTTACAGTGCTCCTGTCTTAACCAGCCTACAAGTCAGTCTTAAATTCAAACTAGACTCATGCTATAACATAATTGCAAAGTTTGTCACTAATGGACGATACTTATCTCACCACTGCACCTCTCTGCAAAAACTTAACTGGCTAGAACTTCCTCATCATATAACATGCATGCAACTAACACAAAACGATAAAAAACACTGTTGCGTCTGGATTCACACACAATCCACTTTATTAAATAATTCCACACGTTTAGATTGAATGCTTTCTTCCCTCTAACAAGGGATTTCATCAGAATCTAATTTTCCCTCTCATTTCTCCCCTTAAATACTCAATTACAACTATGATAAATTAATGACATCATCCAATTTTATACTTAATTAGTATACAAAATCCTTGTTATTTTAAAATACTGTATAAAAATACTATGACGTCCTGTTAAAATAAAATAAATACTACATATGAGGTTGTAGTATCAAGTTTTTAAACATAAAGTATTTTATGAATTGTATTTTATTTTATTTTATTTTATTTTTTATCATTTTGTGTTTGGTGGACCTTAAGCACTGTTTGGCTCTTTTTTTGGGAGTTTATACATGAAACTAACAACTGCCCACAAATTAATATTCAGCCCATCCAGCTGCCCTGCCCTCTCTACTCTGTTTACTCTTTATCATCCTAATAGACCTCTCCGCTCTGATAAGCAAATGCTCTTTCAAGTAGCAAAACCAAACCTCTCCACTGGTCAAATACTCCACTTCTTTTCCACTGCTAAACTATGGAACTCTCTCCCACCTTCATTTAGATCCACCGGCAATGTATCTATCTTTAAAAAAAGCTTGAGACAACATCTGTCCTCACAGTGACTATGCCCATGTGCTGGTAACTTGCAGCCTATAACCTGAAATTATCTCTCTCCTAATACTACTCCCACTTTTCCTTCCTCCATCCTATATCACCTTGTAAAACTTCACGTGTATCCCTGAAGGACAATTTACATCTGTGCCTATGTACCAGTGTACTGTCACTAGATAGATTGATGTTTAGCCACATTGCTTTGGAAAAAAATCCTTGTACACTGTTCAACTTATTGTATTTGCCAACTGTGTTATCAAAATGTACATACTTTACAAATAATTGTATTTGCTAATTGTGTGCTTATCAAAATGTAAGTATTGTATGAATTGTATGAATGTACTGTATGATTGTATTGAATTATGTGGAGCTTTTCTCCCCGGGCCTCCACTGAAAATGGGTACTGTTGACCCAGTGGACCTTCCCGGTTAACACATGCAAATAAAATAAAATAAATAAATAAAATAAGGAAATTTTGAGTTTGTATTGCACTCTTGAAGATTTGATTTTGAGTTTAATTTTTGAGAGGGGTATTTTCAGACTGTTACTAAAGGAGGTAAGTTTTTCTATTTTTTTTTATAGAGATATTTATGGTAGGATTCCACCAAAAAATTTTATTCCTAAACATGGCACTAGATTTGTTACAGATCAGGACTGGAGTCTTTATTTATTTAACATTCGATAACCAGGAAAGTCCGACTTGGAACAAAGCCAATTTTCAGCAGAGGCCCAGGGAGAAACGCTCCAGATGCATGTCTTTGTAATGTGGGAGGAAACCAGAGCACCTGAAGGAAACCCACATGAACACAGGAAGGGCATGCAGATTCCACACAGAAGGAACCCCAGCTGAGAATTGAACAAGAGAACCTCTTGGTGTGGTGACAACACTACCATTGCACCACTGCGCCATCCTGGTATTGAGGTAAGACCATACCTGTCAACCTACAGATATTGAAAATAGGTACAAAGGGTTTGAAAAGTAGGAACATTTAACCAAAAATCTGGACATCGCTTCCTGCTTCCATTAGAAATGTGAGATACTACATAGAAACAAATTTCCAAAAACTGCGATAAAAACAATGAAATAATACAAGCACATTAACAAAGAGATAGTGTGAAACCTGTAGAATTTAATGAACAGTATTGCAAAATTCTTCTGCGTGAGCTCATTTATTTTTCCTTTTGAAAAAGGAAGACATAAATTGTGTGTCGTCCTATTTTACATTATTTTTGTCACCAATATGTCAGCCATTGGTGTGGTTTTCTGTGTCATCAACCAATCATGCTGAAAATGACTCCACAGAGGAATGATGGGCAATAAAGACGTCCTTGGAAGGACCCCATTAAGGACAAAAATGTTTAACTTGTTTTGTTTATTTTAATAAAAGAGTGGTATCAGCAATTAGACTACTGTGTAGCATTTATCCGTAGTGACTTTTTCAACATCATTGGTTGATTATTAATTATAGGGCTGCCGAATTTTTTGGTTTTCTGTGTACTAGACAGCTTCACAAATCATGTGTGTTGGGGGGAGTTTCAGAAAATTGTGTGAATAGATAACTCAAGCATGGAAATAGGGTCATACTTCCAAACTAGGTACATCATGTAGAGGGGTAAATAAGGCCTGAAAACAGGAACACTCCTCCAAAATAGGGGCAGTGGAGAGACTTGAGCAAGAATAGAATCCCTCTTTGAATGGAGTAGTGGTTGTTGCATAGTCCTCAAGGAGAGAGGGCAGTTGAAACTCTTCAGGTCATCACATAACTAAAATTAATTTCCTTAAGAGAAATCTCTGGAGCTGGTAGAGTTTATGAGTGTTTTTTTGGCTGGATTCTAATAAAGAATACTTATTGATGTCAGACTTTACTAGGTAGAGGGTAACTTTAGGTGCAGAGCATACTGGTGCTGTGTTTGTAATTATCCTCTTGTTAAAGAGTGTACAGTCTGCCCTAGTGAGTCTGCATTAATGAAGTTTAGGAAACATATTTATTTGTAGTACTGCTATTGTTCCAGATAATACTTAATTCAAATTCCCAACTATAATAGTGTTTGGTTCGATAATAAGGAGGTGTTGATTATTTAGATATGCCTCATGGGATGAACGTCACATAGAGGCAGTTCTATAATTGGCCAGGAAGTGGTAAGGATCATTTTTATAGTCCCAAGGAGTTGACAGTCATTATTTAATTGTATAAGTATACAAGGGAAGGTGACATGGAGGTATACGGACACATCACCACTGGTTATATCTTGGTAGATGATCTGTATGCGTGGTGATCAGTGAATCCTGGTAAGGAAGGTACATTCTTATTGCATTGAAACTGTGTTTCAGTAATGATGCAGACGCCTATATTTTCTAGGCTTAGGAAGGATTCTAAGTATGGCAGTTGATTATTTAGTATTCTAATATTGATCAACACCACACTTATACTATCCTGCTTTGGTTTGCTTGGTTGGTAAATGGGTGGATTGGCATTGTCTACAATAAGGTGGTAAGAAGCTGTCGGTCAATATATGAAAGTCCTGAGGTGAAAGATGGAGGCCTTCCCAGGCTCAGCAGATGGGAGAGCCAGCCATCTGCCTCCCAGGATTACACACACCCACATTAGATTTCCCTAGAATAACACCTGTAGATGAGATGTTTTTTTAAGCTAATCATCTTTTGTTCATACTGAGAAGATAGTATGTTTTATACCAGCCTTGGATGTACTGTATACTCTAAGAGCGCTGTCATGTTTCTCTTCATATAATGCAGGGGTGTGTTTCTCAGCTTATTGACATCTACATGAACAATGGCCATATTGTAGGTGTATCCTGGATGAAGGAACTTAAGAGCCCTAGATACCTGCCATATCTTGGCTCCAGAGAAGCAGCTCGCCATCTCTTTACCTTTGATGAGCCTGTTAGGTTTAGTATCTATGGATCTCACGTAGAAGCTACTTATGACTTGGACACTTACTTTTGCTTTGGATGTCCCATAATTCCTGAAGGGTTCAGATGGGCTGGTATGATGACCCCTGTGTCGTGTTTATGATACATTGTAATAAACATGTCCATGACCCCACTACCGCATCAGACATTGTGTTTATGACCTCACCACAGTGTAGACATGGTATCTATGAGCAAACCACTAAACTGTTAACAGTCTACAGCATGATTTGAGGTTGGGTCATGAATATCGTGTATGGTGTGGCGATTGGTTCATAGATGGTAGTATCTCACCATGGCTTTACTTGAGATTAGGTCATGTACATTACATATGACTTGGTGGTCGAGTAATGCATGGCTATGTCAGTTTTCAGTATGACTTCAGCTAATGCGCAAGGTAAGCAGAGAGGTGGGTAGCTGAGATTTAATGCAAAAATATACAAAGCAGTTCTCCTTTCTGCCTGCTTAACTCATTCCCTCCAATGGCGCTCTGGAAGTTAGCACTGTAACTTCCCATAAGAGGATCCTAAGATTTTTGATGGAATTTAATTATGTCCTCACATTTCAATTAAATGCTGTTATCTCTGGAACCATATGGGGTACTAAAAAGCATAAATGACAACCTCTTCAGCACAAACTATTTTTATAGTGATAGTGTTATTTGGGTTCTATGTCTTAAACTGGATTTTAAAAGTCACAATAAACATGATAAATATTATTGTTTGTAATATTTATTAAACAACTTAAATATCTTAGCAACCACTCAGCTTACACACATACTGTTAGTAGCATTTTGTTAATCCATCTGAAAGCTTTCATACGAGGCTAAGTAGTTTTGTCCGTGTTACTTGGTTGCTAAGATATTTAGAAAAGCATGAAATTTATCACCATATAAATAAATATTATATGAACAACAATTAATATTTCCTTATCTACACTAGACAGAGGTCAGATATCAATATGGTTGTGTTTACCATTGTGTAAACATCAAGATGAACTAGTCTGATATTTTGTATGTAGCATAGTTTTGGAATGATTAATTCAAATATGAACAAGCGATATTTGACATCTAGATTTGACAGTTGGATGTAACTACAGAAACACCTGGGGTCATCACTCAGCTGTAATGAGGTAATACAGAAAACATATATTTGTCAGGGCTGACAGAGACACAACTGTAATCATGTCTGGGGTGAAAAAGTTAACAGGCTATAAGGGTGAACTAATGGAACTAATGACATAGATTGCCAGTGTGCTATAGTTGTCCCCATTTCACATGGCAGTGGTAAATCTGTGTATGGAGACCCAGTTCCAGTGACCATAAAGAAGAGATGAGATCAAGCTGGCAAAATCATGCTACGTAGAGTAACCAAGGCAGAGGCAGCAATGTAGGGGCTCGGGTAAGAACAAAGTTAGCTACCTTATCAGCATGTACTAAAAGATGTTGTTATGCCATATTGAAAGGATGAAACTGAATTGAAGAACAGCTGCAGGTGAAACTTCATAGGTCTGATCTGAAAGGGGCATGATTATAGGCAATAGTGGATCAACGAGAATTTGTCAGGGTCAAGAATGCACTATCAGAGGCAATAATGCAGCACAGGTCAACAATGGTTATTTTACAACACCTGTAGCAGGTAGTGTAGTACAAGTCAACAATGGTCCTTTTGCAATGCCTGGAGCAGGTACTGTAGTTTAGGTCAACAATAGTAATTTTACAATGCCTGGAGAAGGTAGTGTAGTACAGGTCAACAATGATACTTCTACAATGCATGGAGTAGGCAGTGTAGTACAGGTCAACAATGGTACTTTTACAAGGCATGGAGCAGGTAGTGTAGTACAGGTCAGCAATGGCAGTTTTACAACACCTGGAGCAGGTAGTGAAGTACAGGTCAACAATGTTACTTTTACAATGCCTGGAGCAGTTAGTATAGTAAATGTCAACAATGGTACTTTTACAATACCTGGAGCAGGTAGTGTAGTACAGGTCAACAATGGCACTTTTACAATGCCTGGAGCAGGTAGTGTAGTATAGGTCAAAAATGGTACTTTTACAATGCCTGGAGCAGGTAGTGTGTAGTTCAGGTCAACAATGGTACTTTTACAATGCCTAGAGAAGGTAGTATAGTGCACGTCAACAATGGTACTTTTACAACACCCGGAGCAGGTAGTGTAGTACAGGTCAAAAATGGTACTTTTACAATGCCTGGAGCAGGTATTTTAGTACAGGTCAACAATAGTCCTTTTACAATGCCTGGAGCAGATAGTGTAGTACAGGTCAACAATGGTCCTTTTACAATGCCTGGAGCAGGCAGGGTTGTACAGGTCAACAATAGTAGATTGACAATGCCTGGAGAAGGTAGTGTAATACAGGACAACAATGGAATTTTTACAACTCCTAGAGCAGGTAATGTAGTATTGTTCAACAATTGTACTTTTACAACCCCTTGAGCAGGTAGTGTAGTACAGGTCAACAATCATACTTTTGCAATATCTGGAGCAGGTAGTGTAGTACAGGTCAGTAATGGTACTTTTACATCTGGATCAGGTAGTGTAGTAAAGGTCAACAATGGTAATTTTACAAGACCTGGAGAAGGTAATGTAATACATGTCAACAATAGTAGTACTTTTACAATACCTGGAGCAGGTAGTGTAGTACAAGTCAACAATGGTCCTTTTACAATGCCTGGAGCAGATAGTATAGTACAGGTCAACAATGGTACTTTTACAATGCCTGGAGCAGGTAGTGTAGTACAGGTCAACAACTGTTTCCATTTCTTTCTGTCCTCTGCATCTTGCTCTGTCACACCAGCCACTTGCATGCCCTCTCTCACCACATCCATAAACCTTTTCTTAGGCCTTCCTCTTTTCCTGTTACCTGGCAGCTTCATCCTTAGCATCTTTTTCCCAATATACTCTGCATCCCTCCTCAGCACATGTCCAAACCAACGTAATCTTGCCTCTCTGGCTTTGTCTCCAAACCTTCCAACCTGGGCTGACCCTCTAATATACGTATTCCTAATCCTGTCCATCCTTGTCACACCCAGTGCAAATCTTAACATCTTCAACTCTGTCACATCAAGCTCTGACTCCTGCCTTTTTGTCAATGCCACTGTCTCCAACCCATATAACATAACTGGTCTCACTACCCTCTTGTAGACCTTCCCTTTCACTCTTACTGGTACTCATCTGTCACAAATCACTCCTGACACTCTTCTCCACCCACTCCATCCTGCCTGTACTCTCTTCTTCACCTTCTCTTCCACACTCACCATTACTCTGAACTGTTGATCCCAAGTATTTAAACTCATCCACCTTCACCACCTCTACTCCCTGCATCCTCACCATTTCTCTATCCTCCCTCTCATTCACACACATATATTCTGTCTTAGTCCTGCTGACCTTCATTCCTCTTCTCTCTTGAGCATATCTCCACCTCTCCAGGGTCTCTTCCACCTGTTCCCTACTCTCACTACAGATCACAATGTCATCTGCAAACATCATAGTCCACTGGGACTCCTGTCTGATCTCGTCTGTCAACCTGTCCATCACCATTACAAATAAGAAAGGGCTCAGAGCTGATCCTTGCTGTAATCCCACCTCCACCTTAAATGCATTTGTCACTCCCACTGCAGACCTCACCGCTGTCACACTACCTCATACATATCCTATACCACTCTTGCATACTTCTCTGACACTCCTGACTTCCTCATACAATACCACAACTCCTCAATAGGCACCCTATCATATGCTTTCTCTAAATCCACAAAGACACAATGCAACTCCTTCTGACCTTCTCTGTACTTCTCCATCAACACTCTCAAAGCAAACATCGCATCTGTAGTGCTCGTTCCTAGCATGAAACCATACTGCTGATCACTAATCATCACCTCCCTTCTTAACCTAACTTCCACTACTCTTTCCCATAACTTCATGCTGTGACTGATCAATTTAATCCATCTGTAGTTACTACAGCTATGCACATCACCCTTATTCTTAAAAATCGGTACCAAAACACTTTTTCTCCATTCCTCAGGCATCTTCTCACTTTCCAAGATTTCATTAAACAATCTAGTTAAAAACTCCACTGCCATTTCACCTAAAAACCTCCATGCTTCCACAGGTATGTCATCTGGACCAACAGCCTTTCCATTCTTCATACTCTTAATAGCTATCCTTACTTCCTCCTTGCTAATCCACTGCACTTCATGATTCACTATCCGCACATCATCCAACCTTCTCTCCCTCTCATTCTTTTCATTCATCAACCCCTCAAAGTACTCTTTCCATCTGCTCAACACTCTCCTCGCTTGTGAGTACATTTCCCTCATTATCCTTTATCACTGTTACCTGCTGCACATCTTTACTAGCTCGGTCCCCCTGTCTAGCCAATCGGTACAGGTCCTTTTCTCCCTCCTTAGTGTCCAACCTTTTATGCAACTCATCATGCGCCTTATCCTTAGCCTTCACCACCTCTCTCTTTGCCGTGCACCTCATCTCCTTATACTCTTGTCTACTTTCTTCACCTCTCTGACAATCCCACTTCTTCTTCGCCAACCTCTTTCCCTTTATACTCTCCAGTACTTCTTCATTCCACCACCAGGTCTCCTTGTCCTCCTTCCTCTTTCCAGATGTCACACCAAGAACCTTTCTAGCCATCTCTCTTACTAGCTGTGCTGTAGTTACCCAGCTATTCATTAACTCTTCACTCAGTGTAGTACAGGTCAACAATGGTACTTTACAACACCTGGAGCAGGTAGTGTAGTGCAGGTCAACAATGGTACTTTTACTACCGCTGGAGCAGGTAGTGTAGAACAGGTTAACAATGGTACTTTAACAACACCTGGAACAGGTAGTGTAGTACAGGTCAACAATGGTACTTTTACAATGCCTAGAGTAGGTAATGTAGTGCACGTCAACAATGGTACTGTTACAATGCCTGAAGCAGGTAGTGTAGTACAGGTCAACCATGGTACTTTACAACAGCTGGAGCAGGTAGTGTAGTGCAGGTCAACAATGGTACTTTTACTACCCCTTGAGCAGGTAGTGTAGAACAGGTTAACAATGGTACTTTTATAACACATGGAGCATGTAGTGTAGTATAGGTCAATAATGGTCCTTTTATAACCCCTGGAGGAGGTAGTGTAGTGCAGGTCAACAATGGTACTTTTACAAGGCCTGGAGCAGGTACTGTACTGCAGGTTAACAATGGTACTTTTACAATACCTGGAGCAGATAGTGTAGTGCAGGTCAACAATGGTATTTTTACAGCCCCTGGAGCAGGTAGTGTAGTATAGGTCATCAATGGTACTTTTACAATGCTTGTAGCAGGTAGTGTAGTGCAGGTCAACAATGGTACTTTTATAATGCTTAGAGCAGGTAGTGTAGTGCAGGTCAACAATGGTACTTTTACAACACCTGGAACAGGTAGTGTAGTACAGGTCAGCAATGGTATTTTTACAGCCCCTGGAGCAGGTAGTGTAGTACTGGACATCAATGGTACTTTTACAATGCCTGGAGCAGGTAGTGTAGTACAGGTCAGCAATGGTACTTTTACAATGCCTGCAGCAGGTAGTGTAGTATAAGTCAACAATGGTACTTTACAATGCCTGGAGTAGGTTGTGTAGTACAGGTCAACAATGGTACTTTTACAACAACTGGCGCAGGTAGTGCAGTATAGGTCAGCAATGGTAATTGTACAATGCCTGGAGCAGGTAATGAAGTACATGTCAACAATGGTACTTTTACAATGCCTGGAGCAGGTAGGGTAGGACAGGTCAACAATAGCACATTGACAATGCCTGGAGCAGGTAGTGTAGTACAGGTCAACAATGGTACTTTTACAACCCCTAGAGCAGGCAGTGGAGTACAGGTCAGCAATGGTACTTTTACAACCCCTGGAGCAGGTAGTGTAGTACAGGTCAACAATGGTACTTTTGCAATACTTGGAGCAGGTAGTGTAGTACAGTTCATCAACTGTACTTTTATAATGCCTGGAGCAAGTAGTATAGTATAGGTCAAAAATGGTCCTTTTACAACCCCTGGAGGAAGTAGTGTAGTGCAGCTCAACAATGGTACTTTTACAACACCTGGAGCAGGTACTGCACTGCAGGTTAACAATGGTAATTTTACAATGCCTAGAGCAGGTAGTGTAGTGCAGGTCAGCAATGGTACATTTACAATCCCTGCAGCAGGCAGTGTAGTAGAGGTCAACAATGGTAATTTTACAACCCCTGGATCAGGTAGTGTAGTACAGGTCAACAATGGCAATTTTGCAAAGCCTGGAGCAGGTAGTGTACTGCAGGTCAATAATTGTACCTTTACAACACCTGGAACGGGTAGTGTAGTACAGGTCAGCAATGGTATGTTTACAGCCCCTGGAGCAGGTAGTGTAGTCCAGGTCAACAATGGTACTTTTACAATGCCTACAGCAGGTAGTGTAGTACCGGTCAACAATGGTACTTTTACAATGCCTGGAGAAGGTAGTATAGTATAGGTCAACAATGTTACTTTTAGAATCCCTGCAACAGGTAGTGCAGTACAGGTCAACAATGGTACTTTTACAACGCCTGCAGCAGGTACTGTAGTACAGGCCAATAATGGTACTTTTACAATGCCTGGAGCAGGTAGTGTAGTACAGGTCAACAATGGTTCTTTTACAATACCTGGAGCAGGTTGTGTATTACAGGTCAACAATGGTACTTTTACAATGCCTGGAGCAGGTAGTTTAGTACATGTCAACAATGGTACTTTTACAATACCTGGAGCAGGTAGTGTAGTACAGGTCAACAATGGTTCTTTTACAATACCTGGAGCAGGTTGTGTATTACAGGTCAACAATGGTACTTTTACAATGCCTGGAGCAGGTAGTTTAGTACAGGTCAACAATGGTACTTTTATAATACCTGGAGCAGGTAGTGTAGTACAGGTCAACAATGGTACTTTTTCAGCCCCTAGAAAAGGTATTGTACTACAGCTCAATAACTGTACTTTTACAACGCCCAGAGAAGGTAGTATAGTAGAGGTCAACAATGGTACTTTTACAACACATGGAGCAGGTAATGTAGTACATGTCACCAACAGTACTTTTACAATGCCTGGAGCAGGTAGTGTATTACATGTCAACAATGGTACTTTTACAATCCCTGGAGCAGGTAGTGTAGTAAATGTCAACAATGTTACTTTTACAATGCCTGGAGCAGGTAGTGCAGTAAATGTCAACAATGGTCCTTTTACAATGCTTGAAGAAGGTAGTGTAGTACACGTCAACAATGATTCTTTTACACTAACTGGAGCTGGTTGTGTATTACGGGTCAACAATGGTACTTTTACAATTCCTGGAGCAGGTAGTGTAGTACAGGTCAACAATGGTACTTTTACAACCCCTAGAGAAGGTAGTGTAGTACAGGTCAACAATGGTAGTTTTACAATGCCTGGAGCAGGTAGTGTAGTACAGGTCAACAATAGCACATTGACAACGCCTGGTGCAGGTAGGTTAGTACAGGTCAACAATGGTATTTTTACAACCACTAGAGCAGGCAGTGGAGTACAGGTCAGCAATGGTACTTTTGCAACCCCTGGTGCAGGTAGTGTAGTACAGCTCAACAATGGTACTTTTACAACCCTGGAGGAGGTAGTGTAGTACAAGTCAACAATGGTACTTTTACAACGCCTGGAGCAGGTACTGTACTGTAGGCTAACAATGGTACTTTTGCAATACCTGGAGCAGGTAGTGTAGTGCAGGTCAACAATGGTACTTTTACAATGACTAGAGCAGGTAGTGCAGTGCAAGTCAACAATGCTACATTTACAACCCCTGCCGCAGGTAATGTAGTATAGGTCAACAATGGTACTTTTACAACCCCTGGATCAGGTAGTGCAGTACAGGTTAACAATGGTACTTTTACAACACCTGGAGCAGGTAGTGTAGTGCAGGTCAACAACTGTACTTTTACAACACCTGGAACGGGAAGTGTAGTACAGGTCAGCAATGGTATTTTTTATAGCCCCTGTAGCAGGTAGTGTAGTACAGGTCATCAATGGTACTTTTACAATGCCTGGAGCAGGTAGTGTAGTGCAGGTCAACAATGGTACTTTTACAACACCTGGAACGGGTAGTATAGTACAGGTCAGCAATGGTATTTTTACAGCACCTGGAGCAAGTAGTGTAGTACAGGTCATCGATGGTACTTTTACAATGCCTGGAGCAGGTGGTGTTGTACAAGTCAACAATGGTACTTTTACAATGCCTACAGTAGGTAGTGTAGTACAGGTCAACAATGGTACTTTTACAACAACTGGAGCAGGTAGTGTAGTACAAGTCAACAATGGTAGTTTCGCAATGTCTGGAGCAGGTAGTGTAGTAATTGTCAACAATGGTACTTTTACAATGCCTGGAGAAGGTAGTATAGTATAGGTCAACAATGTTACTTTTACAATCCCTGGAACAGGTAGTGCAGTACAGGTCAACAATGGTACTTTTACAACACCTGGAGCAGGTAGTGGAGTACATGTGAACAATGGTACTTTTACAATACCTGGAGCAGGTAATGTAGTACAGGTCAACAATGGTACTTTTACAACACCTGGAGCAGATAGTGTAGTACAAGTCAACATTGGTACTTTTAGGACACCTGGAGCAGGTAGTGTAGTACAGGTCAACAGCGGTACTTTTACAATGCCTGGAGCAGGGAGTGTAGTACAGGTCCACAATGGTACATTTACAACACCTGCAGCAGCTACTGTCATGCAGGTTGACAATGGTACTTTTACAATACCTGGAGCAGGTAGTTTAGGCAGGTTAACAATGGTATTTTTACAACCCCTGGAGCAGGTAGTGCAGTACAGTTCATCAATGGTACTTTTACAATGCCTGGAGCAGGTAGTGTAGTGCAGGTCAACAATGGTACTTTTACACTGCCTAGAGCAGGTAGTGTAGTGCACGTAAACAATGGCACTTTTGCAATGCCTGGAACAGGTAGTGTAGTACAGGTCAACAATGGTACTTTTACAACTCCTGGAGCAGGTAGTGTAGTACATGTCAACAATGGTACTTTTACAACCCCTGGATCAGGTAGTGTAGTACAGGTCAACAATGGTACTTTTACAATGCCTGGAGCAGGGAGTGTAGTACATGTCAACAATGGTACTTTTACAACCCCTGGATCAGGTAGTGTAGTACAGGTCAACAATGGTACTTTTGCAATGCCTGGAACAGGTAGTGTAGTACAGGTCAACAATGGTACTTTTACAACTCCTGGAGCAGGTAGTGTAGTACATGTCAACAATGGTACTTTTACAACCCCTGGATCAGGTAGTGTAGTACAGGTCAACAATGGTACTTTTACAATGCCTGGAGCAGGGAGTGTAGTACATGTCAACAATGGTACTTTTACAACACATGGGGCAGCTATTGTAGTGCAGGTTAACAATGGTTCCTTTACAATACATGGAGTAAGGAGTGTAGTACAGGTTAACAATGGTACTTTTACAACCCCTGGAGCAATTAGTGTAGTACAGGTCAACAATGGTACATTTACAACACCTGGAGCAGGTAGTGTACAAGTCAACAATGGTACTTTTCAAACACCTGGAGCAGGTAGTGTAGTACAGGTCAACAATGGTTCTTTTACAATACTGGAGCCTGTAGTTTAGTACAAGTCAACAGTGGTACTTTTACAATGTCTGGAGCAGGTAGTGTAGTACAGGTCAACAATGGTACTTTAACAACACCTGGAGCAGCTACTGTAGTGCAGGTTAACAATGGCACTTGTACAATACCTGGAGCAGGTAGTGTAGTCCAGGTCAACAATGGTACTTTTACAATGCATGGAGCAGGGAGTGTAGTACAGGTCAGCAATGGTATTTTTACAACACCTGGTGCCAGCAGAAGAACAGATGGCAGAAGGCTTTGGAAGGACAAACTGCAACACATCGACAAACCAAGTAGCCCTCCAGCTCTTTCACTGCCATCTCACTTCTGGGCAGAATGTTTGATGGAAGGGGGTATGATTTAAACTTCAAGAGTTACAAATTCTTGAATGTCCTATAATTCTGGTGCTGAGTTTATATTTAGACTGAACATGGAAAAGAAGTTACAATATAACTATGATCTGCACTTGAATTCTGTCTCTTACTAATGCTCCCTTCGAATCATATGTGGAATTCTAGTGCATGCTCAACCCCCCCCCCATGAGTTACATCTGAATCTCTAACACATACTTTCCCTACCTACCTATCTCATGAATTACAATTGCAACTGAAAAAAATATTTTCCTCTTTCCTCCATGAAGTACTTTTGGAAGTCTTACACTTATCTACTAACTCTCCCCAACCCTGACACACATGGAAAAATGTTTTGTAACACAGATGTGGAATTGTGGAATTAATTACTGTGACAATGCAAGTAACTCAGAAAATATCTGCCATCCATCCCAAAACTTTGCATGTTTAACACATGAATGCACTATTTATTAAGACAGTAGCAGAAGAATTGTTACATTGGTAAGTTAGAAAGAATGTCACCTGTAGTTTTGTGTAAGTTTTGTCATTCTGACAAAAACAAATGCTTTCATCTTCAAGTTAACCTCTTAATCCAATGGGTGCCAGGGAAAGAAAATCAGTCTTAGATGGAGGGCATCCCCACTAACTCATACTGTCTTTGGAATGTCGGAGAAACCAGGACACCAAATAATGCAGATAGATATATAGGAAGGACATGCAAATACCCTTTCAGGGAAACAAATGTGAGCCATCAAGTGGTGTGAAGTAGCAATGTTAGACACTGCCCCACCCCAGAAAAAATCAGACTTTTAATTCCAATTAACCATTTGAAATGCAGTCGAAATGGAAATAAAACATATTTAAATACCCATAGGCATTACTTAACAATATCCTGTCTCTATTTCTTACCTATCTACTTAATTTCTCACCTTTGCTTAGTCCACAGATACTCTGTTTTTCCAGAATGTAGCTCACTCACTTCTCACATACATGTTGTATATATTCACCTTCCTGTTCTCTTATCTCTTTTTTTTGAAACATGTTTACTAACCCTTAACTCGACTCTTTATTGTGTACATATACATTTTATTCTGTATTATATAACCTGCAAAATCACCCACAGGTAAAGCAACTGGAGGAAATGAGGCAATATTTTTAGTAGTTTTATTAAGCACTTTCGTCTGACTCAGGACTTCATCACAATTTCATTCTGTATTATATGCTGAGTATTTTCTGTTGTCATTAAAGATCGATTTCATTCTGCAGTTTACACTTTCTCAGAGTTGAAATTGAAACTGATCAGTTGTTGTCTGTGTTCTACCCCAGTCAACAAATACAAATAAATAAATTAATTAATAAATTAATTAGTTAAATAATTTGCACTTCTTATGAGTCACAAAACTTAATTCACAGTCTAATGAAGTGAGATTTTTGAGTGGTATGAAACAATGAGTTTTATCTGCTAATTCACTATTATGCCTTTATGGTGTAGTACTGCTGAAGCCTGTTGTTTACTATATAGTACTTTCATTTAGAAAATGACTTGTTATTCATCAAAAAAAAGTATGTTGTATCTGTACAAGACATATTCTTATGTAAAAAAATAGGTTACTCCATGGCTGACGATATACAGGATATGAGGGGCTAAGAAACTAACCTGTTTTTCTTGTTCCCTTTAAAATCTACAGATCAAAACACAAAGTTAGGAAAGATGCAGCCAAAAATGGCTATAATATTAAATATATAAAAGTGGAAGATATACTGAAATATATGACATTATGAAATGGAAAACAAAGAAATCTGTTTAGTGAAAATGATTTTTCAAAGACTGGCACAGCCAAGGTAGACATTTAATATAACTACAACTGGCATTTGTCTAGAATCAGTAAAAGTGTATAAATGGCGTTTGCATATAATTATTAAAACTGTATAACTGGCATTTGTCTATAATCATTTGTCTAAATCTTATGTTGAACAGATGAGCTCTTGTAGCTAGACTGTATTCCTTGGATTCATTTTCCGAAAAAATTATTTTTGGAAAGAAAATATACCGCTGAGAACTCTGTCAATCACTTGAAAAGTACCTGTCAATCATTCCAGTCTAGGAATCATAAGGTTATTTTTAGTTAATAAAAGTAATCGCAGGACATGATGCAATTTACAGCTGATTGTCTTTATATCATCACTCATATAAATGTAATATTTCTTCCTGTCTGTGAGAGATTGATGTTCTCACTGTATATCTGCTAATATAATAAATCCTCTTGTAAATATTTTATAAAATCTGACACCATAAGGTTGTCAACTTATTTTAAAGTACAAGGTACACATTTTGTCTCTGACGAGTACACAAGTTGGATCATTTGTAGCTTTTTAAAATTATTCATTCATTCATTCATTCATTCATTCATTCATTCATTCATTCATTCATTCATTCATTCCTTTTATCTGTCCTGGTAGATAGATATAGCTAGAGTTTTAAAAAGAGTTCTTTGTTTAGTTATGATATGAAAGTCAGTCACAAGAAAAAACAGAATCAATAATAAGGAATACATCCATTCATTTCTACTTGTTTTCTCAAGACCTAAGATTAATTGTTCCTCTTTGAGGAAATGGCACTTTTGTCAGAGACTTCATTTTTCAGATCTGATTTTTTGAAGGTGCTGTCTCCATCTCTTTATACTGACAGTGAGACTGCATGACTCAGTGCCAGGGTAAAATTGTATTCCAAATCTGTGCAATCATGGAGTTAGACCATCTACAAATCAGGGTTGTGGAGGCAAAGCTCCGATGTAGACAGGTGTAGTAGTATATTTATTTTGTCATTTTTTATTGATTCATTAATTAGTTGATCAATTGCAAGAATACTTTGCGAGTCTGCATTTTTGTTTATTGTTTCATGTTTAGACTACTGAATAGCTGACAGTTTGATTTGTCAACAGTTTGGTTACAATCTGTTGTGTCCCAACAAAACAAGATTTAATGAATCATGGGTGTGTCAACAATTTAAGAAAGGTGATAACTTATAATAACGAATACCATTTGGGAAAATTCTACTTCATGCATACATGAATGGGTGTGTATGTTTATGTGGCTATATGTACGACACACAAACATACACACACACACATACACACACACGCACACACATATGCATACAATAGATGCTTATAGTTGTTTAATTTCATAGTTGGGCTAAGCCTATTGCAACTTATTAGCCTCATCACAAGCCACAGACAAGTGATACATGTGCAACACCTTAAGCTTATGCACCGTTACTCAGCAGGCAGCACATACATCTTTGATGCTGATATAACTAGAAGGCTGTGAGTTCTGTTCTCATACAAGGTCATTTGGTTTGTTCCACTACTAACATTTTAATTCAATATAAGGATAGATGCCTTATTTCTGAGATAGCATGCTTAAGATAAGACATTAAAACAATTCTTAGTCTCCCCAAGCTGGTGGTAGTTTGGGTGGGTATTAACAATCCTTTGACATTTATTGAAAAAGAATAAGCGTATTTTATTAAAGGAGTTTGCAAATAATACTTTTATATAAAATGCAAAAGCACTGCACATCCAAAGAACAAAATTAAAAGTATTATACAAACAACTGGAACACAATAGCAAACAGCTCTGAATAACCTGTTCTGAACATTTTCCCTCCTGGCACATCCACTTCAAATTATCAACGCCTTTTCCAAATTGGTCTTCATTATTCCAAATAAACCAAAATAAAATGTTTAAGGAAAATATCAAAACTGACAAATCTGAGTCCACAGATGGGCTCTGAAATCCTTCTTTATGCAATCAATATTCCAGAATTCCTTATTTATCTGTGTGATGCCCACTAAATTCCACCTTTCCTCCATCATATTCCACATCCCACTATCCTTTACATCCCCAGAACGTCATAGCTCCATGTGTACTGTAGTTGGCTGCATGGAACCACATACATACATACTCTATGCTACGATCTAACTTTGTATGACTCAGTATCCTGGTGAAATTTCAGTGATCACTGCACACCAAATACCACTATGATAAACTTTCTCAGTGATGCTCTTTACAAATGTTTCTACCACCCTCTAATTCAGTTCAACTATTTTTTGGCATCCCTTTAAATAAATTGTCCAATTTCTAATTAATCCTCTTAAGCAGAGTCTTCATTTCTTTTCATAAACCGATATTCTGCTATGTCCCACATTCTCTCATTTCCCACTATTCTACACTTAAGGCAGAACAGTTTCTCCAACCCTAACCTTTCATCAAAAGCAAACAGTGAACCCAAGAATACAGAGAAAATAAATTGACAAATGAATATATCATCAATACTTCTCATTCATGTTCATATTGGTATTAAATGACCCCAATGAATATATCATCAATAGTTCTCATTCATTCTCATATTGGTATTAAATGACCCCAGATTCTAAACCATTAAAGCTGATGGTGGTATAGCCTAAATAATTGGAACTTTGCATTATATTTTGCAGTTCAGTGATATACTCACAGGGAAAAGCATAGAAACATGCTCATATATAGCATTTGGGATGATATTTTACTTCTCATTCTTATAAGTTGTCAAAATAGGTCAGGAATAGAGATCATTTAACAAATGTCATTCACACAGAGTGATGTGTCATTGTAGAAGTAATTGTTTTCCCCCTCTTTGACTGCTTTTCAAGTTTTTATCTGCGATGCAAGGGTTTTCCTTTGAATGTCAATCAGTTGTGCATCAACTATGAGGAGCATATTTAAGAATAAATTTCCCCCATGCTGTGTCATATTTATAAGTTATAGTTGTAGAGATTTTCTCCTTGATGAAGGCTGAATGTTTATTTTTATAGCTGTTTTTCAAGAAAAGATTGAATTGGTTATGCATGTAAACTGGTGTTAACGTGGAATAATTATCATTATTTTACTATAAAATCATGTTTTTGTCTGTGTAATGTGTTGCTATGGTATTATATAGATATATATATATATATATATATATATATATATATATATATATATATATATATATATATATATACATAAAATGTGATACTACAAACACAAAAAGTGAGGTGGCATGTGCCATACTTGAATTAAATATAAATATTTGTTGTTTATTATGACATTCTGATATGTGGTAATAAAGTGTTTATATTTTATTTTTTGGGGGAGTTGGAGATGGCCTTTTTGTCATCATAACAAATAGCGTAAATAGGGATAAAATAATCTGCAAACAAAAAGAAACTATGCAATTCTATCTGTTGGGCAACAGTCACATCAGTTATTTATACCCTTTTTAGAATTTTTAGTATTGCAAAAGATTGTTTGCTTTATTTATGAGTCCAGGATCATGATAACTTGGCATGTTTTTTAAATGCATTTCAAAAGTTAACTGGTATAAATAACTCATGAAAGCAGAACTGCAATATGCTTTTGACTGCTTCTCTTCCAGACTAGGCTAATACTCATAAAACTGTCATGCTAAGTGACATACTGGACTGTAAAAGCAAGGGTGATCACATCTTTGCTGCTTAAGAATAACACTTACACAATCCTTTTGCTCTCAGTGTCATCCTACCTACACTGACAGAGGCCATTTGATAAGAACAGCAAGCAAAACTTTGAAGAATCTCTTAGCCATGATAATTCAACTTTCTGTTTGCAAACATTCATATCCATGATCTAACGATGACACCATATAAGCAGGATTCCTTCTGCCATTGAGGAGTAACTGCCACTGTTAGTGTCTTGTCAGTTATTGTCCAGACATCTGTGAGGTACCTGCAACTGATAAAGGCATGTGTCACTCCAGGATGGATGATCATCTGTCAGACAGTCGGCAAGATCTTCATTATCGCCTCTCTAAGGTCAGCCTTGTCAGACTGTCTTCTGCCTGCACCCTGACCGTCAGTCATCACTGTGAAATAATGAGTGATTCCAATAACCTCAACAACTGGCCAGCGTCTCTTCTACATCGCAGGAATCTGACATCATCCAAGTTTTAGAACAATGTCTCACTGAAACGTGGGCACACATAAGTAAATGAATCACACTATGGGGTTATACCTATGGTCATCTGCTGCTCTCATATTTGTATATTTGAGCTTTGTATATTATATATATTTGCATTATATGTCTATATAAGTACAGTGTGATACCTTTTGAATTGCACTGCAGTGTAATTACATTATTCCATTGCTTTACATCAATATTCCTTTAAAGGACATTGTATCTAAAACATTTATTTGGCAGACCGTCTCATAATTAAGATTATTTATTTCAATGACTGGCTTAGCTTCTGTTGTCATTCAAAGGGGGTCCAATATATATGCATATATGATGAAAAGATAAGCATCCCTAACTGCTTTGCCAGGGATGGGGTCTACTTCATTTGACCTAAAACTCATTTGACTGACACCCAATTGACCTAAATTTCATTTGACTGACAACTTATTTGACTGACTCATTTTGACAGTTTAGACATAGACTTGTGGGTTTTTCTTCACCTGTGACTTGCTTGTGATAAAAAGAATTCCTGTAACTTATAGTGCTGACTGTTAGAATTCCGATAGTCATGTGAAAAGTAGTGTTGTAGTGCTTCTAAATGTGGGTTTGTCACTTTACATTTTTATGGAGAGTATCTATAAAGTAATTTGGCAAATGTTTTGTGTGCTCCCAGAAGTAGTGGCAGCGTGTAGAGTACTGTAAGACAAATTAAAGGTATGTGCCTTTTTCCCTACTGTAGTGTGATCCTGGAGTTTGTATATATAATTATGGGGAGTGTGAGGGGAAGACCCCCACAATGGGGTATGTGGGTGGCGTAGCCCCTCACCTAGTTTGGTTGTACATTGTCCCTTTTCTGTTAAGAGGGTAAGTAAGTAGTTTTTAAGTTCTGGAAAGGGTAAGTTATTGGTGTTCGAAGTGTGCTTGTCTATGGTTTAAGATTTAGTATGTTGGAATTCAGAACTGTAAGCTGTTGGTGAAATGGGAGTCAGTCAAATGAAATTTAGCTCAGTTGAGTGTTGGTCGAATGGGTTTTAGGTCAAGTGAAGTAGATCCCAGGGTTGGCATATCCCTCTCCTCCAAGACTTTTGAATATTAGCTAAAACTTTAATAAAAAAAACAACGAATTCTACGCGAGTGAAACGCTTATTTTCCTGTCACCTCGGCAAACTGCCTTCCATGGAGGATAGAAAACTACAAAGACAACATCCTATAAATAAATAACACTAAACATTATGACATCATAACCAATTAATCAACTAATTAAAAATCACTTTCCAATTATAACATAAATTCAAACTATTAGGTATCGGGGTATTAAATTTCAGTATACAGATGCTCTGCTTATATTGTAGCCTCCATTTTAAAGTCAATTGATTGGTAATATTGACATTTATTTGTCCTAAAATGCTGACCATCAGGTTCAGTCCGACATGTTTATGCTCCTTATTATAAGTAGCCAAATTATGTTTAGTCTCTCCAGATTGCAAGGACACTGAAAGGGATAAATAACTGTACGACATACAATTTTAGCGACCCACAACATTAAATGTGACATTATCAATAGAATAGAATTTTTGACAAATGAAAGAACATAGAGTACATTCACCACAAGGTGCAGTACCCGTGTTCAATACTCCTTTTCGTATACTCGACAAACATCAACTGACAAAAGGAAACATAATCTGCTACACTTTTACCCCTGTAATATGAAATTATTTTTTTTTTTATTAGTTAAAAGTTTGTCTCCCCATAGTACCTTTTTAGGCAATTCCAGTCCTCAAAAGCTTCCAAATTAACAAAACACAATCAGGATAACAAAAAGGTGTTGCTGTCCAGTGCTAGACCCTTAACCAAAACTGCACTGCCGACAAGCACTCCTTACCATGGAAAACATTGACATTTGCATTGTTACAGAGACTTGTTTCTAGAACACTGACACCCCATCATTGCAAAGTTTCAATGTCCAGCTCAAGTTCAGTCCCTCCACACTAGATGAAGACACCATTAACAGAGGAATATTCCTCTCTGGTGGAACTCCTGTATTAATAAATTGTACAATAAAAGATGGAAAATAGTAAAAAGTCGCAAGAAATCCCCATTTCCCTAAGTCAAGACAACACTGAACATGCCATCCAGGAACTTAAAAACAGTGTTAGAAAATGTAAAGCAGAGTCTGAACTTAAGGCTGCTACAGATGCCACAGGAAACTGCAAATCCTTCTTCAGTTGTGTCAGAAAATTAACCTTGCAGTTAGCTCATTCATAACATCACCCATTCTGACCCCTAAGAATATAGCTAATATATCTGAGACAAATTAGTGATAATTTTACCCCTCCTACCCACATTGTTGCCCCACTACCCATGAAAATTTAGTTCCCCCTGTGGACACCTTGGAGCAAGTCTTAGAATCTCTGTGAAAGGCTAAAAATAATATTTCCCTGGGGTGAGACAACATACTGGTTGTATTCACATTAGTGCCCAGAATGCAGTATCTGAGACTTTACTGAGGCTATTCAACCTCATCCTATCTACAGGGTTTATTCCTGATGCCTGGAGAGCTGCCACTGTGACTTCCCTATACAACACACCAGTAATTAAAGACCCATCAGCCTAACCAATCTTATTTGCAAAGCCATGGAATGCATCGTAGCATAAGTAATTTATACAGACATAGGTGCAAAGCCACGGAATGCATCATAGCATAAGTCATTTATGCAGACATAGGTACAAAGCCGTGGAATGCATTGTAGCATAAGTCACTTATACAGACATAAGTACAAAGCCACGGAATGTATCATAGCATACGTCATTTATACAGACATAAGTACAAAGCCACGGAATGCATCATAGCATAAGTCATTTATATAGACATAGGCACAAAGCTATGGAATGCATCCTAGCATAAGTCATTTATACAGACATAAGTACAAAGCCACGGAATGCATTGTAGCAAAGTCATTTATACAGACATAAATACAAAGCCACGGAATGCATTGTAGCATGTCATTTATACAGACATAGGCACAAAGCCACAGAATGCATTGTAGCATAAGTCATTTATACAGACATAAGTACAAAGCCATGGAATGCATTGTAGCATGTCATTTATACAGACATAGGCACAAAGCCACGGAATGCATTGTAGCAAGTCATTTATACAGACATAGGTGCAAAGCCACGGAATGCATCATAGCATAAGTCATGTATGAAGACATAGGTACAAAGCCACGGAATGCATCATAGCATGTCATTTATGTAAACATTGGTACAAAGCCATGGAATGCATCATAGCATAAGTAATTTATGCAGACATAGGTACAAAGCCACGGAATGCATCATAGCTTAAGTAATTTATACAGACATAGGTACAAAGCCATGGAATGTATCATAGCATAAGTCATTTATACAGATATAGGTACAAAGCCACGAAATGCATCATAACATAAGTCATTTATGCAGACGTAGGTACAAAGTCATGGAATGCATCATAGCATAAGTCATTTATACAGACATAGGTACAAAGCCACGGAATGCATCATAGCATAAGTCATTTATACAGACATTGGTAACCTTACTGATCTAGGTCCCAACTGGTTTGCTTTTGTGAGGAGGTGGTCTTACTTCCCAAACCTAGTAGGCTTCTTTGAATGGGTTTCAGGAGTTATGGCCAGTGGCATACCTCTCAACCTCAAGAAATCCGGACAAAGCCATAAATAAAAGTGGGACAAAGGCCCAAAAATAGGGACAGTTTTTAAATATTGCTCATACAAACTTAGAAAGTTGATAGAATAACAGGTTTTGCATTAGCATGGATTTTCTGAAGGATATGAAGTCTGAAACTCAAATGTCTCTCATTTTCTAACTTCAGTCTTTAATGATTTACCACTAATTTGCCCAAAAAACAGAGTTTTATGAAAAATGGATGAAAAAATATGAGGCGAAATCTGGACAGTCTGTGAAAATCTGTACAGTTGAGACGTATGGCCAGTGGTCATTCTTTGCACACTGCTTATCAAAACCCAGCTGAGGCTTTTGACACTGTCCCCCATGCTAGTATTATGGAAAAATTAGACAACCTTTATGTAATCCATTACATTGTCTACTGGATTGCAAATTGGCTGCCCAATGGATCCCAGGTTATGAAAGTTGCTGGTTCCCTCTTTGAATATAAATTTGTAAACTAGTGAGATTCCAGAGGGATCAATTCTGGGACCTCTCTGAATGTAACATTGTAAGTAGTGATGTCTCACAGGGTTCAGATCTGGGCTCTCTCTGTATGTACATTAAAACTAGTGGGTGCCACAAGGATCAGTTCTGGGTCCTGTCCTCTGGCATTTTTTTTTTGCAAATATCCAAGCCAATATCCAAAAGTGTGGTTGACCAAATTAACTGAATAATAAAAACTGGACATTGTTATCTGCTCATCTACTGACCAAAACAATGCCAGCAAGGGCTGGAGTATGCACATACATGGCATATCAAAAAACTCAAGCAAAATAAAAAATGCAGCTCATATGTTGGGTGGTGCAGTGGTGCAGCGGTTAGAATTGTCACCTTACAGCAAGAGGTTCTTTGGTTCAATTCTTGGCTGGGGTGCAATGTCTGCATGTCCTCCCTGTGTTCCAGTTTCCTCCCACATTTCAAAGACATGTGCCTGGAGCATTTTTCCAGGGACTCCACTGAAAATGGGCTCTGTCCTTTCTTGGTAAACAAATGTTAAATATATAATAAAAATGTTATAAATGGTACTCCTTTTTAAAAGAAACAGTCATAAGAGAACTAGATACATATGTGGATAGATTTCTGTCATTCGATCAGTCTTCAAGATCCACAAAAGTCATCCTATCACTGCAGTCTTCCTATCAAACCCATCACTGAATACAATACCCCCTTTAAAATGCACAGATCCAAGCATATCCCTCAAATGGAGAGGCCCCAAATACTTCTAATCAAGAAAATGCAACGTATTAAATTCTTCAACTGCCCCAAAGATTAGCACAACTGTCCTTTCATTCAATAGCTTGCAGCTTAATGTGAGGTGAGATGTGTCTCACTTTTTGAGCCATGAAAGAACCAGTCCTATTTACCTGCTATTTCTTCACAAAACCAGTGGCTTTATAAGCATCTGTAATAAGGACTTAAATCTATACCAACAAATAAGCAAGACTTGCTGGAGAGATACGTTCTTAAACCAACATATTCTTACCTATGGAATAAGTTACCAGTAGAGGTCAAAGTACTACTTTAGCTAACTTTAAAGCTAGTTTTGATGACTGGATTGATAGACACAAATTTACACCAGGGTTATTATGTTTAGCCTTTCAAAATTTGGGAGTTGAGCACTATTAAGGGCTTGAAAAGGGTGGCAAGAACGTTTGTGTTTGTCTGCTTAAAGGTATGGATATATATATATATATATATATATATATATATATATATATATATATATATATATATATATATATTTACATACATAGGCTACGCATTCTATAGTTTCTGTGATCACTTGCCTAGTATGTTCCTGTGCTCACATGTTCCTTAATTCTGGCTGACTATAGTACCCCCTCTATGTCCTCATCAGCCCATAACTAGTACGGTGAGCCTACATATTAAGCCAAATGCATTCCCCTGAAGGACTTCACCTACCCCTCCATCCAACCTCTCAAACTCTTAGTGCAAGAAATCTGGCCAAAGTCTAATATAATGGGGGGACAAAGGCCCAAAAATAAGGACTGAAATATTGTTCTTATGAATTTAAAAAGTTGGTATAATGACAGGAGTTGTGTTGGCATGTATATTCTGAAGGATATGAAGTGTGAACTCAAATGTATGTCAATATTTATTGACTTCAATCCTTGGTAATTTGCTTGCAAGCCACAAATTGTATGAGAAACAGATCAAAAGTATGATGCAAAAAGCTGGACATTCTGAAAAAATCCGGACAGTTGAGAGGTTAAATGGGAGATGTATACATCCTCTAACATATATGCCAAATGATTTCAGGAATTCATCAATACAAACTGTCTGGAGCAGTTAGTCTGCACCTCAGCTACTTGCAAATACCTGGACTTGGTCTTCACCAGTACGGGACAGCTCCGCTCACTACCAGCTGTTACTCACTCCTGGGTCAAATCAGATAACAAATCAGATACATTCACCTTAAGCCTGAAGCCTTTTCTGTTACCTTGGTATTCAGGGATCATGCCAAAACTGATCTATTGAGTGATGACCTGGCTTAATTACCATCCTCTTCCAAATCGATGACACCACTGCTTGTGCAGGCTCCCTTACTGCCAAATTCAATGCACTTGTGAATAGCTGCATAGCTGCATCTGTCTCTACTAGGTAAATTTAATGTCAAATTCAAAAATAAACTCCATTGGAGATAAAAATCAAAAGCATTACACATAAAAATGAGTAACTCTCTTAGTGTAGAAAAGCTCGTGCTAAACTTTCATTCAGAATTAAATGCAACTTTTGAGCACTACACATGCAAATTACTGTTGCTATTTTACCAGTCTCATAATGGTATCTTATTTTTTACACCGATCAAGCCAAAACAGAAAAAAGTCAAAGAAAAAGAAAAACAGCAAATT
Organism: Protopterus annectens; assembly: GCF_019279795.1. NCBI lineage: Eukaryota > Metazoa > Chordata > Ceratodontiformes > Protopteridae > Protopterus > Protopterus annectens. The sequence continues at coordinate 1,272,070,467 of NC_056747.1, forward strand.
TCCCAACATTACTTGAATAGAAATGTTTCATAGCAACAGTACAGGATGAAATGGAGACATAGTAGCAAGTACATTTAAAGCAATACTGGGGCAACTAATGTACAATTCAAGGTAGAATGTGGTAACTATGTGTCAGCTGAGTTAACTGTAACAATAACATAGTTCAGACATTAATAGTATTACAACACTTGGAGCCTGATTCTAAAAGACTTAACTCTCCATACATTCCTTGTTTCTCTGATGGTTCTGACTTGACTAGGATGAAGAAACCAAGACTATTTTTTTTTTGTATTGATCTAATTGTTTGAAGATATCTACTCTTCTGTTTATAGTAATTAGGGCACAGATATGATTTTCATATAAATGATTGGCAGTCCATGTTTATGAAAATAAACCATTAGAGATCAAAAGGCAACATGCCCCTTTTACTGGAATATTTTAATTCTATTTCAACTAATAATGTAAATTCTAAGTCATCATTATCAAAGTTGTATAATGTAATCATTATTTACAAAGTAAAAAATTATTCTTGCTGAAAATTTTTTCAGTGAAGCAAATTGCCCAACTATTTCTGGCAAAAATAAACGTCTGGTTTTAATTTCTTCCAAAATACAAAATCACCATTATTTTAAAGAATGGAAGTTTCTTGACATGACTTTTCCTACTTTATATGGAGTAGGAAAAATGCACAATAATGATCATTTTAATTGCTGGAAATGTAATTTTACAGGTAAAACAGATTGTTAACTTGTTTTTTAATAAATGTTTTATGTTAAAATAATTTTGGTTAAAATTTCAGTCTTATATGCAAGCATTGTGGTCAAGCAATTTTACATGATGTTATTTAAAGCCCGAATTCCTGACTATATTAATAACTATCAACCCCTTCTCCTTTTGTGGTTTTAGCAATGACCAGAAAAGCAATGACTCACAGTTAAGATGCAGGAAATCAAAATAGAGGAAGCTACCTCCACAAAGAGACCTGTCACCAGTGAGTCCCCCAAGATTCAGTGCTGGGACATCTCTTGTTTGACATCTACTTTTCTGAAGTAAAAGCCAGTTTCAAAAGGTTCTGGCTGACTACATTTGCAGCTAGTTGCAAACTAAGAGCAGTTATTGAATTCCTCAGATGACTTAGCCATTTTGCAGGAGGATCAGTCCCAAACAAATAAATGGTGCTGGAATCATAATCTGAAACTAAATGGCAAAGAAATGCATTATTATATCATTTGGAAAGTCACTGACCCCAGGGAACTACCACATTGACAATACACCCCTCAGAGATGACCCAGTTGTTCAGGATTTGGGAACTTGTGCGTGGACAGTGATCTAACTTTAGACCAATATGTCCACTGTCATTGAAAAGTCCTTCTATATTGTGCAGCTTATAAACATAGTGATTTTGACTACATCAAGAGATGTCATTGTTCCCCTTTCCTCAACCCTCATTTGGCCAGTCACTGAGTATAATGGCCCCTTTCACATGTATATGTCCAGTCACATGCAACAACTGGAATGCCTACAGGGATACCTTACTAAAAGGTGTAAACAATATGTCCTACATGGACCAACTCAAAGGCCTGTCTCCATACTCGGTATCCTATAGACTGCTAAGACATGACCTGTGATTGGCATACAAGGCATCCTCTGACCCAGTACTGATGGACCTTCTAAACAACAGCAAACCAAATGGCATCAGAAATACATAGTTCAAGAATCTAGAAATGTTCTGCAGCATCAACAGAATGGTTTGGAGGGATAAATGTATCTCACAAAGGATACCATTGCTCTGGAATATTCTCCCCATCCACAAAAAATAAAGTTCAGCCCTGTACATACTCAAGCTCAACCTGGATCTATAGATGGGAAATTGAAAGTTTACCCCACAGCTCTCCCCTCTACTACTTACTAATGGGCAGAGTCAGCTTGTAACTACTTTATCCCATGCATGGGTCCCCTCAAATTGTCTATGGTATGATCCCAGGTATTCTCACTTGCGGTAACATATAATTATCAGGCATAGGCAGGCATAGGGTAGATAAGGTCAGTCTAACAGTGAACAGGATAGGTTAATTCAAGCACCAAAAGAGAAAGTGGCTACGATTAAATGGCCCACAAGGAAACCTTACCTACAGATCTATGAACTAAGAACTGGAAGAGAAGTCATACATCTCCTTTTGAAAAATGTAGCTCCTGTCATATGCCAATATGAAATAATAAAAAATAATGGTAACCCTAAAAAGGAATCTGCTAGGATTTAAATACTGTACAATATCTTTTTTATTGGAAAGGAATGACAATAATTCAGGGAAGATTAATATTATACAGGCAGGGTTATGCTAGTTTATATTTTGCGAACGTTGGCTTAATGAAATTTAAGTTTAGAAACACGTATTCTAAATAGTTTCATAAGTTACTTGTTCAACAACAACGTGAAGTTTGCACTAATCTTTTTACATATTAATTGCTTGTTTTGTATGTGCTCTATTAAATACACATGGAATATTAATAACGATTGTTTAGTAAAAGACTTATTCCTAGTGTAAGTCCCTTACTCTGGTGTAATGTCTATCTACAAAGCAACTTGACATCATATAGACTATGGGAAAGTTTTTTTTTTTTTTTTTAAGAATCTGGCCCTGTCTATCTTTTGGTGAAACTTTTAAAATAACTCTTTTTCCATATGGACAATATATTTAATAGAAATCAGAACAGCTTAAAAAAACATGCTATCACTATTCATACATATTGAAAAACATGGTCCTATAAACTACTTATGTAAGAGAGCAATTCATGAATTAATAATTTTAAGCTCTGAAATGTAATAATGCCTTCCTGCAAAGAACCAGTAAAGCACTTTGTGTTATTGAATGTAAATCTTTATAAAATAGGAAGGTTTATCTGAAAGCAATAATTGAACATATTTGGAAAAAGCTCATCTTCTATGTTTTGTTTCTAACTGAAGATCTGCAGACAGAGGTATCCTATAGATCTTCTAAATAAACTTTGGCTAAAATGTTGCTTCTTTTTGATAAGGAAAATATCTGCATTTTAAAAAAACAACGTATATTTCCACTTGAGAGCGAGTGCAAGTGCCTGAGCTTGGAAGAGCATAAACATTTGGAAATGTCACATTTTCTTTTTTTGTTCATTTCATTAAGGTACATGAAACATCACAAGCAGTTTATGTTAAAATATTCTTACTAAAAGATAATAACAAACCTTTTAATGGTTAAATTGTTCCTTCTGCCCCACCACCTGCTCCACCTTACTAATATGTGCTAACCCTAACCTTGCCTCTGCTCCTAACACCAACTCTACATTTTACCTTAGGAAAATGCTTCCTATAACATTAGTACTACACAAGATATCTCAGACACAGAACACGCATAATAATGTACACATACACATATACAACATTTAACTCCTAACTTAACTCTAATCCTAAACCTCAAACACTCACACATGCACCCCTACAGTCTATTCCCTTACCTAACTTTTATTCAGTCACTAATCCATTAATATTTACATAACCCTAATCCACTAATATTTACAAACACCTAATTCACTAATATTTACACACCCCAATCCAGTAATATTTACACACACCTAATTCATTAATATTTAAACACACCTAATTCACAAGTATTTGCACACCCCAATCCACTAATAACAACACACACCTAATTCTTTAATATTTACACACCCCAATTCACTAATATTTACACACCCCTAATTCACTAATATTTACACAAGACTCCTACTCCCTGTCTCGGTCTCACCTCCGCATTGTCCTTCTTCTGACATTCACACCACACTTCCTTCCACACCTATGCTCCTAACTCTATACCTTATTTAAAAAAAAAACTTTCATTAACACTACCACTACATAAGACAAGCTCAGATACACCTACATGCACCAACACAGACTCACCGCATTACATGTATCCCCTTACCTAAGCCTTAGCCGAACTCTAGAAAACATAAACTTGCACCTTCGGAGCTTTGTTATACCTATAACATTGTAACACATGTTCAGATGTAATGGAGTTTGACTGATTCCCACAGTGCATCATTAAAGACAAATAAGCCTGTATGTCTTTAAGTGAGCATGCTGAAACATTTCTATTTCTGTTCGTCCTTATTTACGTATCGCCCATCATGACTTGAAAAACAGATGCTTTTAAAATTCTTCATGTACTATAATAACATGCTTAAGGAAATCTAAGGACAACTTAATTGCTTTGTTCCATGCTAAATTTTGACAACCCTACTTCCAAACTAGCAGATGGTAATTTTATTTAAATCACATTTGCATTGATTGATCAGCAATCATGGAGTGACATAATTATTTACAGGGTTGACACATTTTTTTGGATTATAAGGTGTATGTTTCTTAGCATTTTCGTACAGAATGCATTAAAGAAAATGATTCATAATCCTTACTTTTCCAACATCAGAGAATTCAGTGATTCAGAAGGAGAAATGCAACTAATTTTTTTCTAGATTCACCTCATAGAAAGGAGAAAGGTGCTTGTGTTTTGAATGACGTTCCAAATAGTCAGTGTTAGGAGATTGCCATTGTCCACTGGAAAGTGCAACATCCGTGGCTAGTAGTGGAGGAAATGTAGCCACAATTATTGAGGGAAAGGTGCCTGCTATGCACGACCATGTTTCTTTTTATTTATTAGTTGATTGTCTGTTCCTTGTTTGCTTATTTGTCAGACATTTGAAATCATTTTAGCTGTTGCCTCCATTGGTAGTATACACTCATGACTGATATCCACATTCCGTGGTACAGCAGTCACCAAAATGTGTTAGTAGCAAAAGTGTTGTAATACTTATTCTAAATATGCAGCTGTCAAATGTCTTGAGAACCAAAATCGACAGTCTTGGGATTTCAAAAATAGCACTGTTGATATTCCCATTTGCTTGAGGCACAGTGACCTTAGAGGCAGTTGGTTTAAAAAATTGAGTGAGTGGAACATTAGCAACTCCCTGAGTCTGCAGGGCATTAGTCTCCCTACAAAAATATTGATCTGTAAACTGTCATTTTCAAAATCATAAGCATCCAAAAATGTGGGTATTCAAATTTCAATATAGGCCCATTATAAATACATTACACATTCCTAGAATATTGGTAGTTACATTCCATTCTGTATTTTGACAGCCAAATGAGGCAATGTATCTCCCTAGTCTGACAGTTTGGGTGCTGCTTTTATGGAGGCGCTTGTAGTTGCTCCAACCTTTTCACGCCACCACTGCAAGCTGTCTTCTGTCCCCAATAAAAGACCTTTTTGGATTCCTGCAAACTACTTACTCTGGTGGAACTCAATGAATGCACATTCTAAGTTCCAGGTTAAAATGATCACCATTCAGTTGAATGTGCTAACCAATTCCCCACCCATCACCCCCCTTTGCCCATATATCTGTGTTCCATGCTTTCAGTTTACTCAGATACCCTCCTCCATACTGATATCATATTACCTGTCTCTCTTGAAGTACCTAATAAATCCAAGTTCTCCAGCTCTATATGGTGTTTTACTACTAGCTGAGTTTGTGTTCCTCACCAGTACCTGTATCCTTCTGATTCATCCTTCACTTTTCTGGCTTCCCTACTACTAGCTGAGTTTGTGTTCCTCGCTGTTACCTGTTTTCCTCCTGGTTCATCCTTCAGTTTTCTGGCTTCCCTACTAGTTGCTGAGTTTGTGTTCCTCACTGTTACCTGTTTTCCTTCTGGTTCATCCTTCACTTTTCTGGCTTCCCTACTAGTAGCTGAGTTTGTGTTCCTCGCTGTTACCTGTTTTCCTCCTGATTCATCCTTCACTTTTCTGGCTTCCCTACTACTAGCTGAGTTTGTGTTCCTCGCTGTTACCTGTTTTCCTCCTGATTCATCCTTCACTTTTCTGACTTCCCTACTACTAGCTGAGTTTGTGTTCCTCACTGTTACCTGTTTTCCTCCTGATTCATCCTTCAGTTTTCTGGCTTCCCTACTACTAGTTGAGTTTGTGTTCCTCACTGTTACCTGTTTTCCTCCTGATTCATTTTTCACTTTTCTGACTTCCCTACTACTAGCTGAGTTTGTGTTCCTCACTGTTACCTGTTTTCCTCCTGATTCATCCTTCACTTTTCTGGCTTCCCTACTACTAGCTGAGTTTGTGTTCCTCGCTGTTACCTGTTTTCCTCCCAATTCACCCTTTAGATTTCTAGCTTCCCTACTACTATCTGAGTTTGTGTTCCTCGCTGTTACCTGTTTTCCTCCTGATTCACCCTTTAGTTTTCTGGCTTCCCTACTACTAGTTGAGTTTGTGTTCCTCACTGTTACCTGTTTTCCTCCTGGTTCATCGTTCACTTTTCTGGCTTCCCTACTAGTAGCTGAGTTTGTGTTCCTCGCTGTTACCTGTTTTCCTCCTGATTTATCCTTCACTTTTCTGACTTCCGAACTAGTAGCTGAGTTTGTGTTCCTCACTGTTAACTGTTTTCCTCCTGATTTATCCTTCACTTTTCTGGCTTCCCTACTACTAGCTGAGTTTGTGTTTCTCGCTGTTACTGGTTTTCCTCCTGAATCATTCTTCACTTTTCTGACTTCCCTACTTCTAGCTGAGTTTGCATTCCTCGCTGTTACCTGTTTTCCTCCCAATTCACCCTTCACATTTCTGACTTCCGTACTAGTAGCTGAGTTTGTGTTCCTCGCTGTTACCTGTTTTCCTCCTGATTCACCCTTCAGTTTTCTGGCTTCCCTACTACTAGCTGAGTTTGTGTTCCTCGCTGTTACCTGTTTTCCTCCTGATTCACCCTTCAGTTTTCTGGCTTCCCTACTACTATCTGAGTTTGTGTTCCTCGCTGTTACCTGTTTTCCTCCCGATTCACCCTTTAGTTTTCTAGCTTCCCTACAACTATCTGTGTTTGTGTTCCTCACTGTTACCTGTTTTCCTCCTTATTCACCCTTCAGTTTTCTGGCTTCCTTACTACTAACTGAGTTTGTGTTCCTCACTGTTACCTGTTTTCCTCATGATTCATCCTTCAGTTTTCTGGCTTCCCTACTACTAGTTGAGTTTGTGTTCCTCACTCTTACCTGTTTTCCTCCTGGTTCATCGTTCAGTTTTCTGGCTTCCCTACTAAATGCTGAGTTTGTGTTCCTCGCTGTTACCTGTTTTCCTCCTGATTCATCCTTCACTTTTCTGGCTTCCCTACTAGTAGCTGAGTTTGTGTTCCTCGCTGTTACCTGTTTTCCTCCTGATTCATCCTTCACTTTTCTGGCTTCCCTACTACTAGCTGAGTTTGTGTTCCTTGCTGTTACCTGTTTTCCTCCTGATTCATCCTTCAGTTTTCTTTCTTCCCTACTACTAGCTGAGTTTGTGTTCCTTGCTGTTACCTGTTTTCCTTCTGGTTCATCCTTCACTTTTCTGGCTTCCCAACTACTAGCTGAGTTTGTGTTCCTTGCTGTTACCTGTTTTCCTTCTGATTCACCCTTCAGTTTTCTTTCTTTCTTCCCAACTACTAGATGAGTTTGTCTTCCTCGCTGTTACCTGTTTTCCTCATGATTCAACCTTCAGTTTTCTTGCTACCCTACTACTAGCTGAGTTTATGTTCCTCACTGTTACCTGTTTTCCTCCTGATTCATCCTTCACTTTTCTGGCTTCCCTATTGTAGCTGAGTTTGTGTTCCTCGCTGTTACCTGTTTTCCTCCTGGTTCATCCTTCACTTTTCTGGCTTCCCTACTACTAGCTGAGTTTGTGTTCCTCACTGTTACCTGTTTTCCTCCTGGTTCATCCTTCACTTTTCTGACTTCCCTACTACTTGCTGAGTTTAAGTTCCTCGCCGTTATCTGTTTTCCTCCTGATTCATCCTTCACTTTTCTGGCTTCCCTACTACTAGCTGAGTTTGTGTTCCTCGCTGTTACCTGTTTTCCTCCTGATTCATCCTTCACTTTTCTGGCTTCCCTACTACTAGCTGAGTTTGTGTTCCTCACTGTTACCTGTTTTTTCCTGATTCATCCTTCAGTTTTCTGGATTCCCTACTAGTTGCTGAGTTTGTGTTCCTCGCTGTTACCTGTTTTCCTCCTGATTCATTTTTCACTTTTCTGACTTCCCTACTACTCGCTGATTTTTTGTTCCTCACTGTTACCTGTTTTCCTCCTGATTCACCCTTTAGTTTTCTAGCTTCCCTACAACTATCTGCATTTGTGTTCCTCACTGATACCTGTTTTCCTCCTTATTCACCCTTCAGTTTTCTGGCTTCCTTACTACTAACTGAGTTTGTGTTCCTCACTGTTACCTGTTTTCCTCCTGATTCATCCTTCAGTTTTCTGGCTTCCCTACTACTAGTTGAGTTTGTGTTCCTCACTCTTACCTGTTTTCCTCCTGGTTCATCGTTCAGTTTTCTGGCTTCCCTACTAGATGCTGAGTTTGTGTTCCTCGCTGTTACCTGTTTTCCTCCTGATTCACCCTTCAGTTTTCTGGCTTCCTTACTACTAACTGAGTTTGTGTTCCTCGCTGTTACCTGTTTTCCTCCTGATTCACCCTTTAGTTTTCTGGCTTCCCTACTACTAGTTGAGTTTGTGTTCCTCACTCTTACCTGCTTTCCTCCTGGTTCATCGTTCAGTTTTCTGGCTTCCCTAATAAATTTTGAGTTTGTGTTCCTCGCTGTTACCTGTTTTCCTCCTGATTCATCCTTCACTTTTCTGGCTTCCCTACTACTAGCTGAGTTTGTGTTCCTTGCTGTTACCTGTTTTCCTTCTGATTCATCCTTCAGTTTTCTTTCTTCCCTACTACTAGCTGAGTTTGTGTTCCTCGCTGTTACCTGTTTTCCTTCTGGTTCATCCTTCACTTTTCTGGCTTCCCAACTACTAGCTGAGTTTGTGTTCCTCACTGTTACCTGTTTTCCTCCTGATTCATCCTTCAGTTTTCTTTCTTCCCTACTACTAGCTGAGTTTGTCTTCCTCACTGTTACCTGTTTTCCTCATGATTCATCCTTCAGTTTTCTTGCTTCCCTACTACTAGCTGAGTTTATGTTCCTCGCTGTTACCTGTTTTCCTCCTGATTCATCCTTCACTTTTCTGGCTTCCCTATTGTAGCTGAGTTTGTGTTCCGCTGTTACCTGTTTTTCTCCTGATTCATCCTTCACTTTTCTAACTTTCATACTACTAGCTGAGTTTGTGTTCCTCGCTGTTACCTGTTTTCCTCGTGGATGTTCATCGTGCATACAGCTGCAGTCATCACACTTGGGGTTATCCTGCCATCAGGCGGGTCCTCAGTCAGCCGAATTCCAAAGTCTAGGTCCGGCGTCGGTTGTTGTCGCTTCTTCCCTGACGTCAGTGCGGCAGGGGTATAAAAGAGGCAGCCGACGTCATTTTCTTCAGTCTTTCTTGCCGTGCGGTGCCCGAAGCAGAAGCAGTTCGCAAGTGCCGGTCAGCCAGCTCCTGAGATTTTTGAACAGTATTTCAGCCGAAGTCTTCTTTAAAGCTACGTATCCCACTGGGGAAACATTTCTTGCCTCAGACCGATGTCAGACAAAGTTAATAATTGCATTTCTTGTGGGAAGCAAATACTGCATAAGGATTTCCACTCTTACTGTATACCTTGCTTAGGGCCAGACCACGACGTCTCGGCCTGCCGTTTTTGTGCTAGGTTTAACAAGCGCACTATTAAGCGCCGGGCGGAGTTCGCCCTTCATTATTTTGGCAAAAAATTTAATTATATCATGTCGTCGGATGCTCCGACGCCAGTTTTAGGCAAAAGACGCAAGGATAAGGATAGACATCCGAGGCCTGCACCGAGTACTGACATCACGCTTAGGCCTACTACCGGTTGTCCGGTTCTCAGCGAGGCACCTACGCAGCCCCTGACTACCGATGAAACTATTTCACCGGCGACTTCAGTACCCAAGGCCACAGGATCCTCGGCCTCCATTCCCACTGCAGATACCAACGCCACTCTTGGCGGGGAAACAGAAATTTTAGCGAGGCCTGCCATTTCTGAAGGCGTTTTCAGGCCTACCACCTCATCTATTAAATCATTCGCTAAGTCTAAAGCTGCAATGAAAATTACAAAACAAGGTCCTCAGACCCCCTCTCAAGGCCCCATGCCTAAAAAACAGATGCTTAAAATGGCTGAGGATTTGATTACTATCATCAGGGGTTCTCAACCCCCGTCAGACAAAAGACCCAGGTTGGAGGAAGACTACCCTTCCTCAGACCAGGCTTCTATTACTTCAGACCATTCTGAGGACCAGGATTACACCTATTCCCCATTTGAAGACTCTGATGCTGAGGTGTCTATTCCCTCGGTCTCCCCCCCGAGGACTACTCTTTTGGGGAAACCCTGCATACATTGAGAGAGCACTTCCACTGGAAAGGCCAAGATTACTCAGATTCCAAGAAAAGGCTCAGGGAATTTCTACTACTTCCCCAGCATAGGCCCCTGGCTATTCCTCCTGTCTTAGATATTTTGGATGATGTGTACGCAGAAGCCAGTCTTAATCCAGACTCATTAGCTCCAGCCCCTGTTAAACCAGACAGATATTACCGGGTTCCTGATTCTCAACAGTTCCTTTATAAAAGCCCTTCTGCTGACCCAGAAACTATTTCTCAGGGTCCCAAGGGGATTAAGGCCTCTACTGCTAAAAACCCTTTGCCTTCAGAGAGAGATTCTAGAGCATTAGAAAGGTGTATACATCAGCCACTTTAACCATGAGGGCATTAAACTGTCAATTTCATAAGTTAAAATACCAACAGTTCTTGCTGTCTCATCTGAAAGGCAAAATGACACAAACAGAACAACCAGACTTGAAAGAGCTGCAGAATTTGTTGCATGGAGCAGAACAAGTGGGGAAACATACCTTGCAGTGTGGTTTTGATGCTTTAGAGGCCTCATGCAGAGCTGCTGTCACGGGGTCTGTCATACGTAGACATGCTTGGCTCAAAGAGCAAACCTTACCAGATCATGTCAAAGCAAAGTTATTAGATGCACCACTACAAAAATATGTATTGTTTGGTGTTAAAGCTGAGGAGGTTCTAAAGAAAATGGAGGAAAAAGCAAAATCTATGCAAACAGTTAAAGATTTCTTGCAGGTACAGCCTCCACGCTTCAGCAGAAACTGGCCTTCAAAAAATTAGTCCTTTCCAGCCACGGACAGACCCCAAAGGGGCAGATACAGATGCCCAAGGGGTAGAGGACAACCTCAAGGATCTTACAGAGCTAGACAGTGGCAAACACCAGCCCCCAGAGGTGGAGAAGATAGACCACAGTCATTTAGAAAACAGATGCAATGACTTTCCCCTATGCCTGCCAAACAAAGATATAATGGCAGCACCACTGGGCGGAAAACTGGCCTTATTTTCAAAAAACTGGCACATTGTTACAAAGGACAAATGGATTCTGGATATTATAGACAGAGGCTACAGGTTCCACTTTCACACCCTTCCAAAAATGAGAGGCATGCCAAACCTGCCACAAAATCAATGGGCAGAGGCACAAAGGCAAATTTCTGCTCTCATGGATATGAAAGCAATTCAAGCGGTACCTGCAAAAGAACAAGGTCAAGGTTTTTATTCAAGACTATTTCTGGTACCAAGAAAGGACAAAGATTGGAGACCCATCTTAGACCTATCTATTCTAAACACATATCTAGAGGTACCAAAATTCAAGATGCTCACATTACAGCAGCTTCTTCCCATGCTGGGCAAGGAGTCTTGGCTGGTTACGTTAGACCTCAAGAAGGCATACCTGCATGTCCCTATCAGACAAGATTGCAGAAGATACCTCAGATTTCTTGCAGGTTCGACCCACTACCAATTCTCTGCATTGCCCTTTGGCTTATCTACTGCACCCAGAGTGTTTACGAAATGCCTGGCATCAGTAATTGCCTTCTGCAGACAACGAGGAATCCAAATCTACCCATATCTGGACGACTGCCCGATCCAAGCAGACAGAAAGGACCTTCTATTGCAACATTTGGTGTTTGTAATAAAACTGTTAAACTGCCTGGGGTACACAGTGAACAAAAAGAAATCAAAACTAATACCTTCTCAACAGATAATTTTCCTGGGTGCCAGCTTAAATACAACAACCCAGATGGCCTACCTCATGCCAGACAAACAAGGGCAACTGTCTCAATACTACAACAAAATGGCAACTTTAACCAGGCTAACTGCAAGGAAAATCCTGCAGGCTCTGGGGTTCATGGCATCTTGCATCCTACTAATACCATTTGCAAAACTGCATATGAGGAAACTACAATGGTACCTAAAAACTTATGGTCTCAGCACAGCCACAGCTTGGAAACAATTATACCACTCATTCCATGCCTTCAAAAGGAATTTTTGTGGTGGGCTCAAGCATGCCAAAGAAACACAGGTCTTCCTTTCTGTTTACCACAAGCAACTCAAATCATCACAACAGACGCCTCAGACTACGCCTGGGGAGCACACATGGCAGGTCAGTGTATTCAGTGAAAATGGTCCCAAAAAGAGATGCACCTGCACATCAACCAAAAGGAGATGCTAGCTGTGCAAAATGCTCTTATGACCTTCAAAGACCTACTGCATCTAGGCCAACTATTAATAAGGACAGACAGCACCACAGTCATGTGGTACATAAACATACAGGGGGGAACACATTCATACCCCCTGTGCAGGCAAGCCATGACCCTGTGGAACACAGCACTGGAATTACAAATTCAACTACAGGCACAATTCCTGCCAGGGAAGGAAAACACACTGGCAGACAACATAAGCAGAAATATGACAGACCCACACAAATGGAAGTTGCATCCTCTAGTCTTCTCAAAGATAACTCAGGCATGGGGACAGCCAGACATAGATCTATTTGCTACCCACAGAAATTACCAGTTGGAAAAATTCTGCTCAAGGACCTATCATCCACAGGCCTAGAAAGTGGACGCACTCTCTTTCAATTGGACAACATTGACAGTCTATGCCTTCCCGCCTCTACCTCTACTGGCCAAAGTCCTATTAAAAACCAGAGCAGAGAGACCACAAATGATTCTCATTGCTCCAGACTGGCCACGACAGCACTGGTATCCTCTGAGCCTGTCACACTCACCACCATGGATCCTTCCTCAGGTTCCTCTTCTGTTGTCCCAGCACAACTACAAGACCCTTCACAGCCAGCTCAGAACTCTAAATCTAGCTGCATGGAGAATACCTTAATTTACCAACAAACTCTCCTCTCCAAGGAGGTACAGGATGTCATCTTGGAGGCCAGGAGACCCTCTACTAGAAAAACCTACTCCGCCAAATGGAAACGATTTTGTTCCTGGAATCAAGCAAGGGGTCAGAATCCTTGGGTAATAAATATACCTCAGATTTTACAGTACCTAATTGAGTTGTTAAACAGTGGCCTCTCCTTCTCTTCCATCAAGATCCACGCTTCAGCCATTTCAGCACAATACAATACGGATCCTCCTTTATTCTCACATCCTCTATTAAGGCAGTTCCTCAGAGGGGCAAAAAATATAAAACCCCCACGGAAAACACCAGCTCCAGCTTGGGACCTCAACTTCGTATTGGAGAAGCTGACACTGCCTCCTTTTGAGCCGGCTTCTTCAGCAGAGCTACAATACTTGTCATGGAAAACAGCCTTCCTTCTGGCTATTACCTCAGCACGCAGGGTTTCAGAGCTACAAGCCCTCATGGCTGTGCAACCATTCATCATTTTCCATCAGGACAGGGTTTCCTTACAAACCAACCCTACCTTCATGCCAAAGGGAGTATCCAGTGTGGCTTTGAATCAGACTATTCATTTACCTACCTTTTATCCAAATCCACAGAACAAAGGAGAGAGGCTACTACATTCCTTGGACATTCATAGGCAACTTCGTTATTACTTGGACAGAACAAAGTCATTCAGGAAATCTGAGCAGCTCTTTGTGTCCTATGCTACAGGTGCTCAAGGAAAGGCTATTTCCAAACAGACTATTTCAAAATGGATAGCCCACTGCATACGATTTTGTTATTAATTTTATGGAAAATCAGTGCCTGTATACATCAGATCCCACTCCACCAGGACTACAGCTACCTCAACAGCTTTCCTCAGGGGGGTCCCTACCAAGGACATTTTGGAAGCAGCTACCTGGAGTTCAGTGCACACTTTCTCCAAGCACTACCACCTTCCACTATACTCAAAATCTAGAGCAGGCTTTGCCACAGCAGTCCTGCAGGGCATTCTAGCCCCTCCTAATTCCACTTAGTACCAGCCACCCTTACTTAGCTTTGGGATTCTACCCAAGTGTGATGACTGCAGCTGTATGCACGATGAACATAGTACAGTTTTGTACCTACCATAAATGTAGATGTTCGAGTGCGCATACAGCTACAGTCCAGGTTACCCTCCCTCCATCCCCTCTTAGGACAGGGCTTATGACAAACACCTTTAACATACAACCTATTTGGTGTATTCCTTTATGATGTATTTGCTTGCAACTACTGTTTTGATTTATCTTCTTATGTATGTTTGCATGACATCATGTTTTGCCTTCCTTTCTGGGGGCACCTGACATCTGGGGCAAGAATAACTGAAGAAAATGGCGTCGGCTGCCTCTTTTATACCCCTGCCACACTGACGTCAGGGAAGAAGCGACGACAACCGATGCCAGACCTAGACTTTGGAATTCGGCCAACCGAGGACCCGCCAGATGGCAGGATAACCCCAAGTGTGATGACTGCAGCTGTATGCGCACTCGAACATCTACATTTATGGTAGGTACAAAACTGTACTTTCATCCTTTACCTTTCTGGCTTCCCTACTACTAGCTGAGTTTGTGTTCCTCACTGTTACCTGTTTTCCTCCTGGTTCATCCTTCACTTTTCTGGCTTCCCTACTACTAGCTGAGTTTGTGTTCCTCGCTGTTACCTGTTTTCCTTCTGATTCATCCTTCCCTTTTCTGGCTTCCGTACTACTAGCTGAGTTTGTGTTCCTCGCTGTGACCTGTTTTTCTCCTGGTTCATCCTTCAGGTTTCTGGATTCCCTACTTGTTGCTGAGTTTGTGTTCCTCACTGTTACCTGTTTTCCTTCTGGTTCATCCTTCACTTTTCTGGCTTCCCTACTACTAGTTGAGTTTGTGTTCCTCGCTGTTACCTGTTTTCCTCCTGATTTATCC
>NC_056747.1:1272086086-1272101086 GCF_019279795.1 Protopterus annectens
TCCTGGTTCATCCTTCAGTTTCCTGGCTTCCCTACTAGTAGCTGAGTTTGTGTTCCTCACTGTTACTTGTTTTCCTCCTGGTTCATCCTTCAGTTTTCTGGCTTCCCTACTAGTAGCTGAGTTTGTGTTCCTCGCTGTTACCTGTTTTCCTCCTGGTTCATCCTTCAGGTTTCTGGCTTCCCTACTAGTAGCTGAGTTTGTGTTCCTTGCTGTTTTCCTCCTGGTTCATCCTTCAGTTTTCTGGCTTCCCTACTAGTAGCTGAGTTTGTGTTCCTCACTGTTACCTGTTTTCCTCCTGGTTCATCCTTCAGTTTTCTGGCTTCCCTACTAGTAGCTGAGTTTGTGTTCCTCACTGTTACTTGTTTTCCTCCTGGTTCATCCTTCAGGTTTCTGGCTTCCCTACTAGTAGCTGAGTTTGTGTTCCTCACTGTTACTTGTGTTCCTCCTGGTTCATCCTTCAGGTTTCTGGCTTCTCTACTAGTAGCTGAGTTTGTGTTCCTCACTGTTACTTGTGTTCCTCCTGGTTCATCCCTCAGTTTTTCTGGCTTCCCTACTAGTAGCTGAGTGTGAACTAGATGAGGATGAAGCTCATCAAGCAGCAGGATGGGCTGCATCTCACTGATTGCAGTTTTTCTTAGAAAATACTTTGTACCAACAGTGTTTCTCAGCTTATTGAAGTTTTCACTTGTTGACACAGTTCTGTGACATTACAGTTAGATGCCGGATGTGTGGAAAGGAAAGTTGTCTGCAATGCCTGTACAGGAGTCTTTTCTCCTTAAAAAAATAGCTTTTTACTGAGCTTTATGTCCAGATGAAGCTAGTCACATGGCTCAACCTTCAGCTTCTTTCTTCGGTTTTTAACCCCCCACTCCTGAAATTCCACTGTGGCTACTGTGTTCCTGTTTCAGCTTGATCTTCTTCGGTTTTTAGCCCCCCACTCCTGAAATTCCACTGTGGCTACTGTGTTCCTGTTTCGGCTTGATCTTCTTCGGTTTTTAGCCCCCACTCCTGAAATTCCAGTGTGGCTACTGTGTTCCCGTTTCAGCTTGATCTTCGGTCAACACTTCATTTCTTTTGGGCGGTGCAGTAGTGAAGCAGTTAGCATTGCCGCCTCACAGAAAGAGGTTCCCCTATTCAATTCTTGCCTGGGGTGCCTTCTGTGTGGAATGTACATGTCCTCCCTCTTTTTGCATGTGTTTCCTCCCCCATTTCAAAGACATGTGTCTGGAGTGTTTCTCCTTGGGCTTCTGCCAGAAATGGGCTCTGTCCCAGTCGGACTTTCCTGGTAAACAAATGTTAAATAAATAACTGCCCCTTTCCTGTGCAGTGCAACATTTTCTCTCTCACTTGCTCCCTGTCTTTTCTTCTTCAGCTGATCATTTGCTTTCACTGGAGTCTTCCCCCCTCTGTGCTCTTACTTCTTATTTCTACTCCTGTCCCATTCCTTTATTTTCCAGGTGGGGGGAGGGTCAAATTGGTGAAGATAGTTTTGGAAAATGTAAAATATTCAAACACTGTTCCCCAAAACCACTTTCACTGACAGAGGAGTCTGTCTCTTTCTCCACATTTGTGCAACCTTGGAGATGGTACATCTAAATCCGGGGGATGTGGGGGGGGGTTCCCCCACATGGGAGTTTAGGCATAGCTTACCACCCGTAAAACAAGTTTACTCCAATGTTCAATAAAGGTAGTTTTGGAGAACAGTTTTCAAATTTTTTTCTGTTTCCCAAAACTACATTCAATGAGTGGACATAAACCCATTTCCAGTCCTTGCCATCACTTTCTACATGCATGGCTGCTACAAATCTCATTTTTAGGGTTCCTACACCACTGAGCAGCTCAGCCCATATATGACATTTACTTTAGCCTACACACTGCTTGCCCCTGCTTCCTCTTTCCCTGATGACCCCATTTCCTAATCTCATCCCACACACCAGCCTCCTGCATTCCTGTACTTCCTATTCCACTCTCCCTATTATCTTAATCCTACATATAACAAAACCTGTCTCTCCCCGTATCTCCTTGATTCACAGTGCCAGCCCACAACTGGATCACCAGAATCACCTCACCCACCTATGTCCCCCTTTCCTACTGCCTCTGCTACCCATTGCCTATATCAGTACCTTGCCTCAATGTCACTGAAAAGTTGCTGATATAAGCACATTTTGTTGGTCCCTGGAAGGGTGATATTAGCATTTAGTCACCCTGTGCCTACCCTGTCTGTGATTAATTAACCCTGTGATACGTTTCTCCACCTCACTAACCTGCACAACAAAGGGTTATAACTTACTGCTACTTAAAGGATTTGAATGCAGGCTGCTACTTCTGATTAAGCCTGTTTACTTTTTATTCGCTGATAAGCAGAGGCAGCCTTCGATGAAATGCTGCCCTAGGTGAAGGGCTTCGTGGCTCCCACCCCTTGGTGCCAACTGCCCTGCTGACATACACATCCTCCACTACAGCCTTCCCACATCATCCGGATTAATTTTGTCTACATTTTCTGATATTTTGTTTTACTTTTCAGCTTTTCCTAGCATCCTTTCAACATTAGGTCACACAGGACTTGTAAGAACTATGCTGGAAGAATCTGAATTATGCCATGGCTCTGGGGTCCACTAGTCTCTAAGA
Source organism: Protopterus annectens (assembly GCF_019279795.1). Classification (NCBI taxonomy): domain Eukaryota; kingdom Metazoa; phylum Chordata; order Ceratodontiformes; family Protopteridae; genus Protopterus; species Protopterus annectens. Next base: position 1,272,088,715 of record NC_056747.1, read on the forward strand.
ACCCATGGGAATTCTAAATGTTCTGAGGTACATTGTAGAGTGTTTTTTTTTCCAGTCCTTCAATCCAGTGATGGCCTAAATAAAAATCAAATGTAATACAACAGAGAACAGTATGCTCACCAAATGATTTATAAAAATCAGTGCATACCAAGATTATATATTCCCAATTTCGAAGGAGGGATGGGCCTCTTTAAAAATGATTGCATATATACATCTGCAGTCGTGGGGCTGCACACATATCTGCTGACCTCACAAGACCCAAGTGTAGTGAAAGTTTTGAAACATCAGGAGAATAAATCTAAGATGGCTTCTCTGCTTAATCTAGCAGAAGCATATCGGCATCAAGCAGGAATGGAAATCAAACCAGAAGTAGATAAAAATCAGGCAGCAACTGAATGTGCCAAAAAACAAAAGAAAGAATATAAGGTGAAGGACCAGATGAAAAGGCAAGAAATGTGGAAAATGCATAAATATAGTTGTAAGTATAGAAAACTTCTAGGAGAACCTCCTGTTAATCAGGACCGAATGCAGGAATGGTTAAGGAGAGGCAAATTCAAACCAAAAGATGAAAGGTTAGTATTAGCGTCCCAAGACAGTGGACTACATACACATTGGTTTGCAAAGTCCATTGAACATGTGGGAGAAACAGACAAATGTAGTTTTTTAAAAACAGAATTGGAAACAGTTGCATACCTTGTTGTGACATACTAATGGCAGAAGGATTGTATACTGAAAAACATAATAATGTGGCAAGACTATTGTACTGGGGATTGTGCAAACATTATGATATTGAACTGGGTGAAAATCACTGGAAACGTGACCCACAAAGCATCATAGAAAATGATGAAGTCTACATCACATGGGATTACCCATTACCAACAGTTTAAAAGATAGATGCTAGAAAACCAGATATAATGGTCCATGAAAAGAAGACAAAAGTAGCATTGATCAGTGAAATCATCACACCCAGTGACTACAGTTTCATGCATACAGAGAGACACAAAGTCATAAAATATCAGGATTTGCAGGCAGAAATGAGAGCAATGTGGAAGAAAGATACCCAGACAGTTCCAATAGCAGTAGGAGCAACGGGTCTTATAAAAAAAGGATCTACAATCTATTATGTTATTTAGATATGTTACCAACACATTTAACCCCATACGAATTACAGAAGGAGTCATAACTGGGCACATTGTGGGTGCTGGAAAGAGCACTTCTGACTGAAATCAAAGATTGAAACAATACTAATTTCATGAACTTTAATCGTACTTTGACTTAGGAATGGGGTCCGTTCCTGTCATGGTATTAGAGACCCAAAAGACTTGGATAAATTAGGAATTAATTCAATATCATCTTACAGTACAGGCAGTGATAGAACTGCAAACAAACATGGCATGCTTGGTGGACAATGGCTGTCTGTATTCATGTAATACTCACTGTGCTGCCAGTACATTTATCACAAACTGGTGGTAGATTTCTAAAGTGAAAGAAAAGGCAGGGAATGGGATAAGAACTCTGATATTGTAGCAAATGTTATTACAGAGTTTCAATCCCATGACAGAAAAGGCTTAACTACTGCAGTGAAGCTTATGAAGAGGAACTGAGAGCAGTGATTGGGAAAGGGAGTATGAAGAGAGAACCCTAGTTACAGATATTAGTGATACAAACCAAGGAAATTATGAACAACGACCCAAGTTTGCAACATGTAAACAAGACAGCTATTAAATAAGAGAGACATATTGGCACTTGAAAGTCATTTTAATTCTGTGGTCAGCTTATTCCACTGCTTCCTCTCAAACTGAACTCCAGTCTCTTACCCAAAAAGCTTTTAACACTGTTGAACAGTGGTTCTCTGACCGTTGCCCACTCCTCAACCCCAAGAAAACCAAATTATTACTGTTTTCACCTACCCGTAAATCTTCCCCTCTAAATTTCTCTATCACTGCCACTGATAACACTTTTATTTCTCCTGATTCTACTACAAAGCTACTAGGTATAACTATTGACAACAATCTTAACTTTGATTCTCACATCAATAGCAGTTAACAAAAAGATTGGATCCCTTTATAGAATCAAACCCTTCCTTACACCTGAAGCTAGGACCACCTTAGCTAGATCTCACTTTATCTCTACCCTTCTATATGCTTCCCCTATTTACACTAATCTTTCTAAAAATAACCTTAACAAACTTGCTACATCTTACCATAATATTGCTCGATTTGCTACAGGATACCCCTTTTAGAACTCACCACTGTCTGAACCTAAAACAGCTAGGTTGGCTTGAACTTCCTAACAAGCTTATTTATCAACAGCTCTTAATAGCTCACAAAATTCTATATCAACCATCCAAAACACCAATACTCTCTAACCTCATTACTCCTTATAATAACCTGAAGCACCTACGTTCTTCAAACAAACTGCTGATTAATATTACCAAACCCAATAACTCTGCAGGTGACTGCCGTTCTTCAAACAAACTGCTGATTAATATTACCAAGCCCAATAACTCTGCAGGTGACTGCCTCTTTTCCAACTCTGTTGGAAAAATGTGGAACAAACTTCCTACCGATATCTCATCCTTGTCCACTCTTCCACTATTTAAAAAACAACTGGAAATGCATCTGAATAAACACTGGCTTTGTTCTTGTACCAACCCTGATTGACCTTTCCTTCTTCCTTTCCACTACCATAAGTTCCCCCTTCTCTTTTTCCTGTATCCTGATTGTTCCCCTCTTTAATCTCATATATACTGTACAAAAAAAAAAAAAAATTTCTATCACATTTGTTTGTCAATTTGTTACTCACGCTATGTTTTATCATTTGTGTATTGCAAGTATTTACTTATTTGATTATTAATCAATCTTATCTTGTAAGGGCTATTTCCTCTTATATGTGTTTTACGTGTACTAACTCAATTTTTGTATACAATCTTTTCATCTTTGTTTTCATCCTTTTATCTTTCTATCCTTTTATGTTTTTGTTTAAACTTGTAATAACCATTGGAGCTTTTCTCCCCGGGCCTCCACTGAAAATGGACATACATCCAGCTGGACTAGCCCGGTCAACAAACGTAAAATAAATAAAATAAATAAATAAATAAATTCTATAAGGAATTTAGTGCTGTTGTCTATCTGAGGATTGGAAAATAAACCTGCATATTAAGAAACTACAATATATCTGGCACTGATGTGTGTGTGTGTGTGTGTGTGTGTGTGTGTGTGTGTGTGTGTGTGTGTGTGTGTGTGTGTGTGTGTGTGTGTGTGTGTGTGTGTGTGTGTGTGTCTATTAGTGCATATCTATCTATCAATATATATTTATATCTATAGCTATATCTATCTATAGATGGATACACAGAGACAGAGACAGAAACATATGTATATATATATATATATATATATATATATATATATATATATATATATATATATATATATATATAGATAGATATATATAGATATAGATATATATGTTGGTTCAAAGATTTGTATTAAACTTACAGTAAAGAAGTCCACTGAGAATCTCGGACACATCACCTCAGTACTGGTGAGAAATAACATTGCCCACCATTAAGTAGAGTTTCCAGACATATCCCAAGTAAAAATATACGAACACCCATCCAGTCATCTAGATCTTTTAAAGGTTGCCTGGAAGCATTCTAACTGACAAAAGGTCAGCTTATTCCACACATGGGGGATATGTTGGGGTAGTGACCATTCATAAAATCTGATGTTTTGATTTTATATTATAGGATTAGGTGTCTATAATGAGTGTTTGGTTTTGGTTCTACTTAGGTGAAGAAGTTCAAACAGTACTTGGTCTGAAATAAATTAACATTTGTATGTTCAGAACTCTACTAAGACATACTTCTTTATCACGGTCCCTTGGCATTCCATCACAGAGGCTAGTAGAAGGAATGACCAGCTACCAACTGTGATTTGTGCTGGATGTGGCCTGGGCGATAACTTACAAGTAACACTGCCATGATAATGCAGACTACATGCATTTTGGGAGTACAAATGTAAGAAGCAATTTGAATTCTTAAATCATAGCCTTACCTGCTTCCTTTCTGAGCATATCATGTAGGTAAATTGTGTTGGATAAGTTCATTAGTACCCATATGGCACAGGTGCATCTTTTGTGGAAACGGTTGCATCATTTTCTGAATATGTATCACTTTCTTTTATGTGTTCTGAATACGAAGAGCTTCTTAAGGACGGTGCTGTTGTGAAGATAAATGAAGAGTAACATTTTGAAAAAGGCAAGTGATTGCTAAATAGAAGCACTTTCACATTTTTGCTGAACTAATTTTCATGGGTGACAGTTATGTTGCTCTCAGCATTTCCACAGGAACTCAACACAGTATATTAATGTATAAGAATGTGAACAAAAATAGTAGCTGTCATATGTTATTGAAGCTACAAAAATATTACAGAAATAGTGTCCATGACATACTTATATGAATTATTAAGCAACTATTCTAGAAAACACTGAAAAATTGTGTCAGCGTCTTATCTGACAAGCAATATAACGGAAGCCTGACATGGCCACTCGGCCAGGATGTAAGTGGTTGCTGTCAAACTCTATACTTCCCTTTGTTCCTACATTTACTTTAACAATAACTACGAGCTTTAATTCATCCATCCATTCATCCATAACCCCTTTATCCCATTTTTGCATATGGGGTCGGTGTGTCACTTCAACAGTGATAATATCAAAAATTCAAATCAATGACTATTATGATGTGTCATAAAGTGATAGAAACATTCCAACCCTTCAGTTATTACTACAGTCTCTTAGAAAAGACAAGGAAAGTATGCAGGACTGAGTGACAAGCAATCCTTCAAACATTTAAATCACTTTATACTACAATGCATTTCTAAATATACAGCCATAATACTAGCAGGTAAGACAAAATGACAACCAGGGCTACAGGATGGAGTTTATTAGTAGTAGGTAACTTTTCATTTTTCCTGCTATGACTGCCTCACCAGAGATGGTCAAAATTCTTAGAGCTTACAAATAACAATTATCAAAAGTTTGCACTAATATCCGCTGGCTATTATCTTAAGCTGATCAAAGAAAGCATTAATGAATGCACTAAAGTTTTAACTGAGTAGAGGACAGGGTACTTAAGGAAACGTAGCATAATTTTGTGGTGCATGATGGGAGAAAGAATTAACATAATTTTGTGGTGCATAATGGGAGAATAAGTTACCATAATGTAGTGGTGCATCATGGAAGAAATAATTAGCATCATTTGTGATGCATCATGGGAGAAAGAAGCAGAGTTTTATGTCAGTACTTTTTCTGCATCACAACATATTGTAATTGAGCAACTCTGAGTGATGCAATGGGTTGACTAGATATGTACAAATAACTTACAACCTTAAAAATCTGCATCCTAATAAGTAGCACATTCCGGCAAGTGGCTGAGCATATTGCTTGTTCAGCTGTTATGCTTACTAGGCCTAAAGCCTATGGATTCTATTCCTATACTGGGAGGTCTGGGTTCTATTATAATATTGCTACTGCTGTGTAGTATTGGATAGGTGCTGTCCTTAGTAAAACATTAAACCAAATATCATCTACCTGAATTGGTAGCAGCTTTGGTATATATTAAAGATCTCACAAGAAACTGGAAAGTAGGTTAGGGGAAGTTTCCTGTTGCCCTCATTGGATTTCCCTGAAGAGACATGTATAATTGGACTATCTTGGTCAACAGAAATAAATAGATTATCCTGAGTCTAATGTACATTGCCAGTCTATCAGTAGTACGTGGTTCAGTCTAGAAACACACAAGTTGCCTTATTGATCACAAACTGCATTTTTGTTTTTTAACGGCAGAACTTGAGAGATATAGCGTTCTTTTATGTTATGTAAAGTAATGAAAAACATTTTAGACATTCTTTTCAGGAATTTGCATCCTGCCCACTTTCATATTTCCTCTTAAATTTGAGCTGTAAGTAATAGAAACTAGGGCATTTGCTTGAGAAATGAACTAGTTTTCTGAAGTAAATAAATCAATAAATCAAAGGTAGCCTTGCTGTCTAGATCCTGCTTTGCAGAAAAAGAATCAGATTTCCGTAGGTTCAAGCTGTGAGATTAATATTCTTCCATCTGCCATCAGCCTAGAGCAGTCCTAACACCTTGGCCAGTAACTGCAGGGCATGATAGGTAGACCACGGGTTACAAGCACTGGTAATTTGTTTGCAGTTTCTGAAGAAAAAAAAAAAACTACAAGCATGCCTTGTCTTCAGAAGTTTTTTTTTCTTAATTGCATGTCTCTCTAAAGTTCTTAATGTAGCATAAAAAATTGGAAACCTGCCTTTTAGAAGTTTTCTGTGTTATCAACAAATGTTATGTCTCTTCCAGTATTACATGCATACTGCAATCTCAGAGCCATTTATACAAAAAATGGTCTTTTTTTAAAAAAGAAAATTGGCTGTGAATGTCTTCACTGAAATTTGTATAAGTACAGCATCTGTTTGCGTTGTGATGCTATTCTTTGAAAGCATCTTAGCATTTGACGTTAAGTTCTACATTACTGCCATGGTGCAGGTGACAAGGCAGTTTGTACAATTTAAATAGCATCTGAAATTTAATCTGCCAAGGCTAGTGCACAATGAAAACTCATTGTCCTAACATAGATGAATTTGTAGTGGATTTGAGGCTCATCTCCATGTGGTAGCCTGTCTTGCAACAATTTTACCAAAGTAGCAGATCTCATATTAAGTAAGAATGTTTTAAGATTAAAACCAAGTAAGGATTTTAACTGGGCTGGTGTCTTTCTTCAACAGCATTTGCACATCTCTGCTAAGAGGGGTTAGTTGCTGTGCAGGATGATTTTGTTGTTAAAAATTATGAGCAGCTAATAATTTATATCCTGCATTCCTGGGTTTGACTACCATTAACTCTGCTTGCATGCAGTTTGTAGTTCTGAGAAAGTCACTTGGCCAGACAGAACATGCCCAGATCACACCTGAAAATGAGCATTTGCATTGATTATGCCTCACTTGACTAACAAAAGGTAAATAAATAAAAAAAATAAAATTTTCAGAATACAGAAATTAGAGAGCCTACTGTCTCTGCAACCAAGATTAGGTTGGAATGAAAGCAAATATCATTAGCTCTAATGCATAATGTACATTCGAAAAAAAAGGACATATGATTCTTAATGCTTCCACCATCTTGATTTCTAATTGCACTTTGGGGGGGCTGATTCTCCTCATTTTTTTCAAGCTACTTGTGTGACCAGTGACTTCAGACCCCACTAGCCATACTATCATTTGAGGGATTGAAGGTTGGTACAATGTTCACCTTACAAGCAGATGGTACAGGGTTTGATTCTCATCCTTGGGAAGCATGGCCAGACTTGAAAATGTACCCCTGGTCCTGTGGCTTGACTGCATCCTTGTGGCGATAGTTCCATATTCTTTTTACTTTATTTTTTGCAATTGACAATACTTTATAACCCTACGTTTAGATTATTAACTCAGTCAGCAGCAGAATCTAACCCAAGACCTTCGTCAATGTTCCTACAGCACAGATCTTAGACCTATACAGACGTAGAAGGTTATTATTGACAGTATGATGGAGGTCACCCCAATTCACCCCCAAAGGACCTTCCCTGTTCAAGGGATAATGTCTCATACCTATCATATTGCAGGTAGCACTGTGTTCCTGCTTTAACTAACAATGATTTCTACAATGCAGATAGGAAAGCACTTGGCTAGGCAGATGCCAATCCATTTGATGTTCATCTCGTCCTTAATTTTTAGGTAATGTCTCTAAATGTGTGGGTACACACTATGGGGTGTTGGATGCATAAGGTATAAGCATACTTTTACTTGCCATTTCTTTCCTAAGTGCTGTCTGAAAGGCACTTTCTCCAACCTTTACTAGAGGTCAGACCAAGAATTGTTACTGATTTTTCTTTTCTCACTAAAAAACAAAGATGTCCATCAAGTACTGCATGTCGCCAGCTTGGACTGGCCCTGGCTGTGCATCAGGCACTACATGTCACCCCTTGGGCTGGATCTGACCCTCTATTGGGAACTGCATGTTAACCCTTTGGGCTGACCCTGGTTGCCCATTGGGCCCTGCATGTCACCCACTTGGGCTGGCCTTGCCTTTCCATTGAACACTGCATATCACCTCCTTTGGCTAGACCTGGCTCACCATCGGGCACTACATGTCACCCCTTGGGCTGGATCTAACTCTCTATTGAGCACTGTATGTTACCCCCTTGGGGTGACACTGGTTGCCCATTGGGCACTGCATGCCACCCACTTGGGCTGGCCCTACCTTTCCATTGGACACCGCATATCACCTCTTTTGGCTAGACCTGGCTCACCACCGGGCATTGCATGTTACCACCTTGGACTGGTCCTGGTTGTCTATTGAGCACTGCATATCTTCCCCTTGGGCTGGCCCTGGAACTTTTCAGATCTGTTATTTCAACCCGGGTTGCTTATGCTGCAGACAAATTCTCTGTCTCATCCAGTTACATGTAGTTGTTATAAGACTGAAACTTGCCAGCAAACGTAAAAAAAAACTCGATTAGATTGTAATTGTGTCATCTTGAATGGATTACACTTTGGTGGCAATTGCTCGCATCAAGGCTACTTGTTTTTATTGCAGCCCAATGCCCTATCCTAGGGCATCATTCCTGACCTCTGGTCATTGACTTTACTATGTAGTCGGCATGTACTGCTTGACTGACATAAGTTTCATTTTTACCCTGAAGACACAGAAATCCTGATACAAGCAATCCAATTTTACAAATGCAACAGTGAAAACATAAGCACTGTTAGTGGTCTGCATTTTTCCCAGAATTAAAGTTGCCTTTTTTATAGCCAGATAGGTGAAGTGCGTCATATGGTCCATTTTTAGCATGGGAATACAGATATCAAAAATGTAAACATACAAATATAACAGAGATAAAGCGAGCATGGAACAGAAAGAAGGTAGTTAATACAAAAAAGTCATCAGATCATGTTTCAGTGAACAACCAGTTACCTAGGTGATACCAAACAAGGCTGCTAGCAGTTAAAAAAAGTAACTGACCATAAACAACTTGTGGGTATTATAACTTGTATGTGTTTATCAGTGAAATAGAAAGAAAATAGAAACTTGGAAACTGAGATGTGCAAAGACAGTCACACTTGCATTTCAGCTCAATCACTGCACACTCAGAAGTCAGCTATGCTCTTTAATGAAATTATATGTACTGGCCAACTGCCATTCAAAAGCTGCAGGCCTGAAGAATGTAGTTACTATAGATACTGAGTGCAATTACAAGTTTCACACACTGACATATGCATATATATTTTTTGCTTTATTTTGTTTTCTTTCAAAAATATTTCCAGTCTCTGCAGCTACTCACAGGCAGCTCAGGTCCCCTGCTTGTTTTCAGTGTGATGTTAGCTTGCTAGAGGCAGTGATACAAACAACTAGTCAATTGACTAATTAATTATTTATAGTGCTCCAAACATAGCACTTCTTCTAAAGAGTAACTTGCAGTACATTTTTTCCTACAGGTATTGTTCAGCCCATTTCTGAACTGCAAAGCGAATGTCTCAATCTTAGTCCTTACTAATAAGGAAAATTCTAACACTTTTACTGACAATTTTTAGTGTATGTTACATTCTTATTTGAGCTGGAACACTGTGCTATAAGGAGGGTCTGTTTATAATAATGACTTTAGAGGACAGAATAGTTGATAAAGGGGTTACGGTATGTATGACCATTGATAGAACGTGAAGGAACAAAAGTGTTCTTAGTGTTCTAGATTTTGCGTGTGGGGGTGCACACAGCTAAAGTACAGTGACCAAGGAGTGTGTGCGTGCATGCATGTATGTGTGTGTGTGTGTGTGTGTGTGTGTGTGTGTGTGTGTGTGCGCGTGCGTGTGCATGCGTGTGTGTGTGTGTGTGTGTGTGTGTGTGCGTGCGCGTGCGCGTGCGCGTGCGTGTGCGTGTGTGTGTGTGTGTGTGTGTGTGTGTGTGTGTGTGTGTGTGTGTGTGTGTGCGTGTGTGTGTGTGTATCAGAATCCATGATCTATGAGTACACATCCTACAGAGATTTTCACTGGTACCCAGTTTTTGGACACCACTATATAAGACAGCAAATGCTGTTAATTACTGTTTGCTGCCACTGGCTATTTGAAATGAAGGTACTAGTTAGCAACGGTAGTTAGTATTATGTTATGACAGACAGAAAATGTTTTCCTAGTGCAGCTCTAGGTATATTTGGGTATCTAGTGACTTGACCTTTTGTTTTAATTTTATGGAGTGCAAAGGGTAGGGAGGAGTCAAGAAAGAGGAAAGGTATTTTAAAGACACTGATGTCCCTCTCACCAGGCTGAGTAAGGAGAAAGTCACAGTCAGTTGCTTATCAGGGGCCAGGATCTGCCACATTATGCATGCACTCAGGTCATTGGACCACAAGTATCAATATGACTCAGTCATAGTCCATGTTGGAGTAAATGACTTAAGACATACCGCCTTAGACTATATGAAGAGAGACATCATAGAGCTCTTGGAATATCTCTCTCAGGCTGGTATGAGCCTAGCATTGAGATGCATTTTACCTTCTCCAGGGATGATGCCACAATACGAACAAAAGATGACTGACTTTAATAATTGGCTTAGTTACTGGTGTCATTCTAATGGGGGTGCAATGTTTGTCAGCTTGGAAGCAGATGATCAACAGACCACTCTACTTTGCCAGGGATGGTCTGCACCTCTCCACTCTAGGCTTTCAAATATTAGCTAAAACATTGTCTTCCCCCATAGTGCCTTTTTTAGACAATGTCAAAATGAAAGTACCTCCGACATAGCAAATTAAAACCAAGAAACTCTAAAGGTATTACTACTTAGTGCTAGGAGTCTAAACTAAAAAACTCCACTCCCTAGAAACTCTCTTTACCCTAGAGAATGCTGATGTCTGTGCTGTCACTAAGACATGGTTTAAAGCCATGGAGAACACACCAACAGTGCAAGGTTATAATGCCTTCCACACATTTAGACCAGCTACTTCACAGGCAGGGACTAAAGGTGGAGGTGTCTCTATTTACATCAAAAATAAACATACTTCAAGGCTGGTCAAACAGGATAATGCACTTGAGCTGCTCCATGTTCACATCACCATAGGCAAAATCCAATACCAGTTCCTTGCAAGCTATAGGTCCCCCTCTATGACCCAGCAAAAGTATACCATGTATTTAAACTTATTAGAAACACTAACCATCCAACCCAATACCATATTAATGGCTGACTTTATTTATCCCACTATTAACTGGGAATGCTATATAACACTAAATGCACAGGTGCAGAGATTCCCAGATTTTGTAAACACAAACGCCATGGACCAGATAGTCAATACACCAACCAGGGGTGCAACCATACTGGATCTGGTCCTCATTAAAATTGGAGAGTGCTGCACAACCTGTACTGTAATGTCTTCCCTGATAAGGTCAGACTACAAAATGATCTCCTTTGAAGTAAAATAAAACTGGGACCCCTCCCCCAGTTAGACATGGAATATTCAGGAACTACGCTAAGGCTAACCTCCTGCTATTAAGTGATAACCTGGCAAAATTCAAGCCCCCATAAACCATGAGAACACTGCTGCCTATGCAGAACTGTTCACAGTAGCCCTGTACAAGCATGTTAATAGCTGCATTGAGGTAGCTGTACCCACCAAGAAGAAGTACAGAACTAACTCAAAAATCAAGCCACCCTGGTGGAATCACAACATCAATAGGCTGTATAACAGAAGGAAGAAAATCATGGCAAATATTAGGAGGTGCAGCACCCAGCCAGAAAAACAGCACTCTCATTAAACTAAACAAATGACTCACAGGAGAAATAAAGGTTACCAAAGCCAAATTTGAGGTAAGTTTGCCCTCCCATGCCAAGGACAACCACAAAGCATTATTTGGCTATGTCCGCAACCAAAGGCAATACACATTTGTGTGCAGAGCTCCTTATAAAAGGAGCCACCTAAACTAAGCCAGAAGATAAAGCAAACCTCCTGGCTGATAAATTCAGTTCCAACTTTACCCGTCTCTCCCCTCAACCTTCTCTCAGGAAATACCATCAGATATAACTCCCCTTGCCATCACTAGGGGACATTTCTTAATGCTCTCTCTAAGACCAAGAATGCTGCATCAGTGGACCCAGACAATATCCCAGGATGCCTTCTAAATAGCAAGAAACATGACCATACGGCCTCTGGAATTAGAGGTTAACTGTAGCCTCCAAACAGACGTCATGCCACATGAATGGAGAATGGCAACAGTTATCCCTCTGCACAAAGGTGGGCCATCTACAGATGCTGGAAACCACAGACCCCACTAGTCTTATATGTAA
>NC_056747.1:1272108586-1272151086 GCF_019279795.1 Protopterus annectens
TTGTCATTTCTTGTGGGAGTTATTATGGTTTGGGTAAACCTGTGGAGGTTTAGAAAAGCAGAGGGATTGTGGCTGGAGCATTTTGTCCAGTCAATATTGAAGTCCCCTGGTTTCATGTGAAAAGGAGTTTGACAACCAGTTAAGCAGGTGTTCCATAACAGTTGTGTTATTGCCTGGTGGGATATAGCCACCTGCAATGATTATGTGCTTATTGGAATTTAATTTTAGTTTGCCAAGGATTAGTTCTACATCTTTGATTTCTAGGTTATTGTAGTCTAGTTGTTCTATGGTGAGGTGATTTTTGGAAGAGGATTGTTACACCTCCCCTCCCTTTTTTCCTAGTCTATCTCTTGTAATCATATTGCAGCCAGAGGCAGTAAATTCATCATTATGGTGTTCTGGTTTAAGCCATGTTTCCGTTAGTATTGTGATTTCTGGTTTGCATAGGGCAAGCAAAGCATGAAAGTATATATATATATATATTTATTTATTTATATATATATTTATATATCGCAAACTTCTTGTACAACTCAAACTTTCCCCACCATTTACCTCATAACTTTGATACACATCAAATTCCATTCCTTAGGATTCCGGTCTGCCGTAAACTATATCATTTTGTGTCAATAACATTGTTTTTAAACATCTCTCTGCAGATGCCTCCTAGGTATCCATTGACATTGAACTGCATCTCTCACATGCTTCCCAATCAAGGACCATTTTCATATAAACTATCTTTATTAGATTTTTCATTAAGAAATGTAATACCTAGTACATAATTAATCATAGTGACTGGGCATCCTGCTATGTATACAAAATAAAATGGGATATTTGCTTTACTATCATGAAACATTTCTTATTTTTTTTCAGTACCAGTTATATAAACAAATATAACAAATTTAAGAAATGTGATCTATGCAAATATATTATATATATAGAAGTATTTTCTATGTACAAGAGTCTACCATGTTGTGTAATATATACTATATAATGTACTCACTTTATTCATGTCTCTTATCAGATTTTACTTGTTTCCTATTGCTTATTAAAAAAAAAAAAAAAAAAAAACTACCATAAGCAAAAATATTATTCCAGCTTCAAACTTAGATACATAACTGTTAGAGAAAGGCAGGACTCAGGTATTTTAATTGCTCCCAAAGAGAAAAGAAAAAAAAAGAAGTAGGGATAAGAGATTTAAATCCTTAAATGAATGCACATATTTCTTGAGAGAAAGTGGTACCTGTAATTTTCAAGGATACCATGATATTTATTCAGATATTTCCTCATTTGAACTGATATTCGGATTTAGTCTACAACCTGTGGGGTATTGTTACCTTTGCATTTCATGGTAGTTTATTTTCAGGTCCTAATACTCGTAAGTGCAGACTGTTTATATATCACTTCCAAATGAACCCATGTGCAGGGGCATAGATAGCTGGGATTATATCCATCTATCCACAACCACTTTTTTCTATTTTTGTACATGGTGGTGAGGGTGTCACATCAATAGTGACAATCATCTGCAACCAATAATTACACCACTGGGTAGCCAGTAGAGATATATAACAATCCTATAATTAATTCCCAGAGATGAGGTACTTCCAGGCATTTCTGCACAATAGAACACGGAACAAATCAAGAAATGCTATGCATTCCAGAATTCTGAAGAACACTACCCTTTGGTTTTACCTTATCAGAGCCTTACAAGTTAATTGTCCTAATTTTTATATATGTAAAATTTCTATGATGCAGAATAGAAGGCAGTCAACTCTATTTTTTTGCCTTGAGCTAATGTGTGATTAGCTTTAATCATAGTTAGTCAGTAGGCATTCATTCTACAAGGCAATTGAGGAGCCTGGCCCTGTCTCCCCAGAGTTAGAAGCTAAATGCCTACACACTTGCCTTTTGATGGCACAGGATGTGAGTTCTATCCCACACATTAGATACTTGATTTATATTCTAAAACTAATGCTAGAGAGTTGCTTACCTGCTCCTGAAATGCTGCAGTTTGGATGAGATGTTAAGATGTGGTCCCAGCTGTCTGATCTATTTGCTCTTTAGATGAAAGTGACATATTGCACAGTGGTTATATGTAGAAGAATAGGTAGGGAAAATCACTAGATCCAGAAAGAAAGAGGTCTGAATGGATCACCAGATTTACGTAGTTAGAAAAATGAATAAAAATGTCCTGTGTCATTTAAGCAATGGGACCATTTAGTGAAGTTTATGTGCATTTCATCTTCCTTCCATAGCAAACTGATGACGAAATGATCAATTAGTACTCCCGTAACCACCTTGCAACAAATAGAAACTTTGTTTTTCCTTTTTATTCCTGCCTTCCATTCTGCTTTGTCATCAATTCTTATCCCAGGGTCAGAGGATACTAGATAGGTGCATGAGGGCCTCAGATTGTAGTTATCATCATGCAAAGATCTGGAATATTCTAGATCAAACAACCCTCCTCCTGTTATCCAACAGGTAAGGTGCAATGTTTCCTAAGCTGAACCCAGAGCTGGTTTGTACTCACATACCTAAGACAGAGAGTAATAACTCACTTACACTCTTGAAATCATCTGACATGGAGTTAAATTCCAGGGTTTTCTACATAGGAGGTCCTTTGGTTGGGTTACTAATGCAACTCCCTCTCACCAGGATAGGTAAACCAGGACCGGGTATTCATTCCCCTCTCTCTTCAGCAAGCTTCTTCAGTGTTCAGGCCACTAACTCTGAGATGTATAGACAGCATTGTCCTTCTGCACCATACAAATGGCACACAGTAACTCCTGAAGATGAGATATTATGCAGTGCAGAATTTCTAGGATATTATTTGCAAGCCTCTACTGACTTCTGACCAGCACATATATGTGGTGACACTCTCTATATGACAAACTGAAAGCAAAGTACAATGCTTGCCTACTTAACCAGAAGTGGAATAAATCATGTTCCTGTGTATTATGACTTCCTAGCCAAAAGCCGGCTGTGTTCTTGCTCAACACCAGGATAAACTATATCCCTAAATGTGAACAAACACTTGTTTATACCTTACATCTCCTAAATCTCCCTTCTTCACTCACTTCCTTACGTCTATCAGTTTCTCTTCCCTGAGTTTCTTTCTAAATATACCATAAACCTGTTTTTCATTCACTTCATATTACAATTCCAGTTTGTATTAAACTAACTTACATTTTATTTCTCTATAAACTAGCTACAATTTCTCTAAATATTAAATTATTCTCATATAATTTGTATCTGTTCTTAACCAATGTTTTCATATGTCTAATTCGGTCTAATTATTTAAACTCTTGCTGCTTTTTGTTATCATTTTAAAGGCTGTAAAATTATTATCTTAAAATGTTTTGCAATATTTTGAAGCTTTTCTCCCCAGGCCTCTGCTGAAAATGGGCTTCTATCCAGTTGGACTTTCCGGGATATCAAATGCTAATAAATAAAAACATTGATTAATGAATTAACCTGTGAGCCATTCTCTGGAATCAGCTAACCAAATATTTTTTTTTTCGTGGAAGATGGATTTATTAATCTTAAAAACTCTCTTAGACCTTCACAATTTGATTTGTCAAGAATAATAGCTATTTGTTTTATTTGGGAGTTTAATCTAGTGATCTGTTTTTGTTTATAAGATGAATGAAATGATCCTAATTCAACAAGCAAGGCATTTCAAGGTGGAAGTAAACCAGAGTACTCAGAAATACATTGTAGACACAGGGCCCATACAAAATCTATTCAGACTAACTAGAAAAGTTTTATATTTTTAACATGGCCTTTTTCTCCGTAGTTAATGAATGTATTTCCTTTTGCAGTTCCCTTAATTCAACCTTCAGTTTGGTTGTATTCTTTTCATTTTTTTATTTTTTTCTCATTTTCCGTGTTATTTTATTCGCTTCATATTCTTTCCGGGTCCTCTTTACTCACTGATGTCATATTGTGGGAAATCTTTTACTACATAAGCCTATACCAGTACTTCACTATGGTTTGACGGCATTAAAGTTTCTACTCATTGATAAGTAATGCTAGAAGAACTGATGCCCATATTGATTTTTTTTTAGTTAAATTACCGGGTGTAGCATACAAAGGCATCTGTCAGAGCAACAAATTCTGTGACTATGCATACCCCCCTTACACATCACTTTAGGTACAGAGATTAATACTGCAAGTTTTGAGTTAGCATGTAATGTTCCTAGAATACCCTCCTGGTAGCCTTTTGTCTAGCACCATATTAAAACAATCACAAATTAAAAAAATCGCAAGAGCATCAGTGAAAATAGTCAGACAGACAGTCCCAGACAGTCAGATGGATAGGCAGGAAGTCAGATAAATAGATGCAGAGAGAAACACATACATAATACATACATGCATATGTACATACATAATCAGTCTGCCCTGCCCTACACCTAAGGGGTGCATCCATGTTCCACAGCAGTAGCTTTTCTGACACCTCCTTCTTAAAACACAGAAAACCAGAAGGTTTGTGAGGCCCCGCTTCCACAGCATGTATTTCTATTGAAATCAAGATCAAGCAAACATTTGCTCTTCTGCTCCACTGCACGTTTTCGCCCTCCCTGAGCTAGCCTTAGTTCATCTGTATCACTCTTTGACAGGTGTACCTCCCCAGTCAAACTCCCAGCCTGACACTGTCCCCTGAGCACCACCTTACATGATATTATTCATACCACAATATGTACAAATATTTTATGTGTTAATATTTCATAGTCTGCTTATCGCAAGTCAGGCTACTTTCATGCCATTCAACTTATCAATGCAATGGGCCCAAATGCACTTAACTACAACGTGCTTATTAAAGTCTGCTGTTCCGTACTGTTAAATTAACTTGTATTTATGTATGCATATTTCCTTGTTGTGATAACCACTATTTCCTAGCTGAAAAAGGATGTTTTGCCGTAGTCTATTTACAACAAAATAAATGGAAAGAAACAATAGTTATCTAGATAGATAAATAGATAGATAAAATACAATCAAACAGGGAGATGGATAGGCAGAAAAAAGATTGACAGACAGATATAGATAGAAAGAAAGATAGATTGACTGATTGATTAACAGACAGGATTGATAGATGTATAGATATATAGATAGATGGATGGACAGACAGACAAAATTGATTGATTACATACATGATATGGAAGTAGCACATAGTAGTGGACTGCTGAGTTGCAGTCCCTCCCCCCAATGACAAATTCTTTTTGACTTGACAGCATTTTTCATTTGTTAAATTTCTATTTGGTAAAATAATCGACTTTGCTATTTTAGTACTTTGAAACTGACTCATGCTCTGCACATGCATCGAATTCCAGTTTATGTTAAAAAATAATAAGACACCCTCACATTTAAGAGACTAAAGAGATGAGGCACCATTACTGGTCCTCCTGTTAGTTTGGAAGGTAGAAATGGCACTTCACTAGGGTGCTCCCAATATGGGTGGATGGGGTTGAATGTACCAGGGATCGGAATCCCCAAACTGCAGTCACCAAAAATGATGGCAACACATACCCCTAAACACATATATTTACCAATTCCACAGTCATACTAACTCAAGGAAGGAGGAAATTCCCCAGAAAAGAGCATCACTCACTTGACAGTGATTTTCTATGGAGGAACTCCACTCATCGACAGGCTGAACCTTAGGCAACTGAAGCTCTGAAGTGAAATCGTTGTCCACCTGTAGGTTACCCGTACCCGTGAGCGGCCATTTGATTTATGTTGCATCACATTAATGATGCTTCAGACAGCCTGAATCAAACCCAGAAAAAATGATCAGCAACACATAAACAGACATGAATAGCATGAGTTTGGGAGAAACTGTTTCTTTCTTTTTTTTAATTAAGGTTAGTATTTTGTTTAATTAAATAGTACTGTGCCTAATTCCATACAATATGGCTATCCATATTGCACACTGTTTCAGAATTAAGTTACTGAGAGAATATAACATTTGTTCATTTGTCATGCCTTCCCTCTGTACTGATTGCAGTATTTTTATTTACTTCCAGGCAGCAGTGAATGCATTTTTGTTTATTGATTCTAGCAGTATGATTTTTGTCAAATCTTGCATATGCCTCCTTTGCAGAAAAACAGATGTTGTGATGGACATTAAAATATAAAGAAGTGCAGTTGTTCCATAAACTAGAGAACCTTTTGTTTGGAAATCTGATGTAGGCCTGAGTCCCATTTGCTCCTAGGTTACTGAAACACCTTAGGAAAAATGTTGCAATTATTGTAGTTTCGTTTATCAGCCTTGCATTTTGCCTTATGTTGTTAACAGAGGGAATGGTGCAGAAGCATGACCATAACTCGCCCAACTGTTTAATCACTACCATTTGAAGAGGTTGCTGACCTTTGAAGATGTGATATGTTCATGTAAGTTACAGAATATGTTAGTCAAAACCAACAGCTATTCCAGCGTATGCAAAGTAAAAAGGTCCTCTTTGGATAGTATATTGTAACAAGCTGATGCCTATTTTCCATTTGTCCAGGCTCTATATATATATATATATATATATATATATATATATATATATATATATATTTAGTTAAAATTGTTATATTTCTGGCTGGAAAGTGCTTAAAATCTTGAACTTGTTTTTAATGTTTTGTATTGTTAAGTACTCTAATTGGTTATTTCAGGTTTGCAGTCACTGACACTGAACATTCGTAAGTAAGTTGCTTTATTACTGCAATGGCTGTAAGTGAAAATAGTGAGTGAAAATAATACTAAAAAAGAACGTTGCTTAGATATGAAGACATTAAGTTGCCGTGAAGAATCATAGCTTGAAATTAACTCCTAATTCTGAACCCTTGACAGTATTGTAGGTCAGATTCTTAGAGGTGAGCATTTCCGATTTCATGAAGAGATATGACCCCAGTTTTTAGAGAAAAAGAATACTTAATGTTTTCATTTGGTGTAGTCAGTGTGTCGTACTGGTATATTGTTCATAGAATTAAATGATTTCTGATTTGTTGGATATCCTGTGGCACAGAGGAAGTCTTATTTGCTGCAGATTCTAGTGTTTTTTTGAAAGGAAACAGAAGTTTCATAGAGGACTCCTTCCACTGTATTCTCCTGTACATCATCGCTGAGTAATAAATCAAAAGTGTTTGCCATTACAAAGGTAGCAAAGTTTATTATTTCAGCTATGCCAAATAGAATACTGTGGTAAGGTCGTGGGCAAAATGCCCACAGCACACAGTGGCTGCAACTACTAGACTTCTTTTTACAGAAGCCCCCCCCCCCCCAAAGAAAAAAATTAAAGATCTTTCTGTGCCAAAGTGCACAGCATTTATCATAATTGCAATATTGCAGTGCACCCCTACGACATCAGCACATAGCAAATCACACCCCATAACACCTTGTGGCTGAGGAGAGGGTCCTTACTGTTTCAGCAAAGGCTCACAGTGTATCATATCTACATGGCTGGGTCTGCAATGACAGGCATAAATAAAATAGAGAGATTAAATAGCGTTGAAGTGTTTTATGTGCACGCAGCTTTTATTTATTTATTTTTCTTTCTGTGGCACTGGCTACTTTACTTTCTTGGTCCATGACTGTTTGGTCCTGTAGGCGCTGTGTGTTTCTAGCATTTTGCCCGCAACCTTTATCACAGCATTCTAAGTTAAACAAAGTGACATAAACAATGTTCCCTACATAGAACCTTTAAACTAACATGCATCTCTGTCAAGGAACGGATCAGTCCAGCTTAGAAATTTGTGGCCAAAAATATGATGAGAATGAATAAAAGTGACTAGTACAAATCTTGGGCAATGCAGCCTTGTTTCTTAAAAAAATTATCTGCTGCTAGTCTCAAAGTTAAAACTATTCCAGCTTCTGTGGTCAAGAAAACAAATTAGTCCATTAGTCAAAACTTTAGCCTGTGTTAATGATAAAAAGAAAAAAGAATGGTCTCCAGAGGTCATGATTCTAGTAGAAAATCTCAGTTTCTTAATTTATGATCAGATAAGTGGTGCTGTGTAGCTGTGTACTGTATATTTTGTTTATAATCAAAATTATTAAATTGTAAGTAGTAAATTAATAAATGTGTACTCATGCAGGTGTGTGTGTGTGTGTGTGTGTGTGTGTGTGTGTGTGTGTGTGTGTGTGTGTGTGTGTGTGTGTGTGTGTGCATGTGCGTGTGCATGTGTGTGTATGTGTGTGTGTGTGTGTGTGTGTGTGTGTGTGTGTGTGTGTGTGTGTGTGTGTGTGTGTGCGTGTGTGTGTGTATATATATATATGTATTTGTCTGTGTGTAAATGTGTACCCCCCATTCAGGTGCGTTCTACAGCTCCCATTGTACAATTGCCATCTACACGGTTAGAAGCACCTGAGATAGAAAGGCTAATCTTTCAAGTTCATGCTGCACCTTAAATATCTTATAGTTTATATTCTTGTAGTAATACGTTTATGTCCAGATGGGTGTAAATTACGCATCATTATTCTTGCCTACAAGATATGAAGTCCTGCTAAACTAATAAACACTTCTTTTTCAGTGTCCAACACAGTTTCATTAGAGAAAAAATTTGAAGAGCAAGTCTAGCATTAAACAATAATTTACATCTAAACATATATTTTTTCTCTAGTATGTTTCCTTTGGCACAGTATGTTGCCAAAGCTTTAAGGCCCACTTTCTATGGATTTTCTTATTGGTTAATATACTTTTCGATGTAAGAAGCAGCATACGGCAAAAATATCACAGCAAAATGTGAGCACTTATATAACACGGTGATTCTTGCAAGCAGATTGCAATATTGGTTTTCACTTATTTTAGTACCATTAAAATATGCAACTGAGCAAAGTCTAAAATATCCTTTGAGAAGCACATGAAGGCTGTTTTCTTGCTGTAAGCTAAATGATTTTAATTTAGAGGCTTTAAGTAAGAGAACCGAACTGTTTGTCTATACAGTCAGACATAACAGACATGTTTCTAAGACCTGGTTTAAAGCTGCAGAAGGCACCCCTACAGGAAAAAGGTTATAATGTCCTCCACACATTTAGACCAGCTACCACATAAGAAGGGACAAGAAGTGGAGGTGTATCAATCTACATAAAAAGTAAGCACACCTCATTGCTGGTCAAACAGTATGACATGCTTGGGCTACTCCATGTCCAACTAACCTTAGGTAAAGTCCAATACCATATCATTGTTAGCTATAGGTCCCTATCTATGACCCAAGATAACCATACCATGCACTGGAGTCACTCACAGTTCAGCCCAATACCATATTCATGGGTGATATCAACTATCCCACCATAAGCTGGGATGCATACACAACCACTAACATGCAGGCTCAAAGATTTCTTCATTTTATCAATGCAAATTTCCTGGAACAGCTAGTCTGCACACCTACTAGGGGTACAAATATCCTGGATCTGGTACTCAAAATATGAAGGAATGTTGCACTCCCCCTTGTATAATGTCCTCACTGATCAGACCACAAAGCAGTAATCCTTGAAATAAGTATAAAGGATGAACTTTCAACTAACCCATAGCTTTTAAGAACTTTTCCAAGGCTAACTATCTTCTTTTAAGTGATGGCAAAGCTAAATTCCAAGCCCACCCCAGCTCAGAGAACATGGTGGCTTATATGGAAGTGTTTGCAAAAACCCTGTACAAGCATGTACATAACTGCATAGAAACAGCAGTACCACACGGAAACAAACTTAGAACAGACCCCAAAAACAAGCCTTCTTTCTGGATCCCCAGTATAAATAGCTTGTACAACAAAAGAAAGAAAATCATGTTCAAAAATAGGAAGGGCTATGCTCAAAAGACAAAACAAGGAAAAAAAAACCTCCCTCATCAGTCTGCACATACAACTCAGGAGACTAATGAAGTCCACCAAAGCCAAATTGAAGGCAAAAATAGCCTCCCAGGCTAAGGATAACCATGGGGCATTGTTCAGTTATGGATGCAGCCTAAAGGGGAACATCCAGCAGTGTGCTGAACTAATAGTAAATGGAACCTCCTATACTGAACCAGGATATATATAGCAACATTGCATTTCTTTCTGAACCGCACATAATAATGACACAATGAAAACATATCTCTCAACTGTCTAGATTATCACCTCATATTTTCAGTCTATTCCTCATAAAATTTGTGTTTTTCTGGCAAATCACTGGGATGATGTGAGTATTGAAGTCACTAAATAATGACATACATTTGAGTTTCTGACTTCAAATCCTTCAGAAAATGCATGTTAATACAAACCCTGTTACTCTAGCAACTATTAAAATATGTCCCTATTTTGAGCATTTGTCCCCCCATTTTGTCAGGCTTTGTCCAGATTTCTTGCCCTAAGAAGTTGAGAGGTATGAATGTAAATATTTTCTTGATTCCAATGAATCTCAATATCACAATTCCAATAACAGTAGAAATCAGCCAGTGTGAAAAAAATCGATATTCTAGTAAAATGCACTTTTTATTTTTGCAGTCAGATAATGGTTAGACTGTATTACACACACACACACACACACACACACACACACACACACACACACACACACACACACACACACACACACACACACACCTCAGACTACATTATAAGCACCTTGCTATTTATTGAAACTTATGTGACATCTAGCAAACATCTCACAAGTCTCAGACTGTACTTAGTCCCTACCTTGCACTTGCAGTGTACTTCAGATTATAGCTTACAAGGCCAAGAGCACATCTATTTAAACACTCTGCACACAGTTGCTGAATGCCCCACATTTCCTGCAAGTAGATATAATGCAAGCCATAGACACAGCCAGCACTGCAGCGCACACTTCTTGTAGCATTTTCTCTTTCTTTCTTTTTCTTTCTTTCTTTCTTGTTTCTTTTTCTCTCTCTTTCATTCCTTTTTCCTTATATTTGTTTTAAGGGCTAGCACACTTTTCACAAGTTCATAGGTAATTAGTAGACTGCTAACTTCTGGCAGCCATTTAAGCCTCACCTTGCTTCCCAAATGTATTGCAGGTTAATATTCAACTGTTTTTTATGAAATGTGTGGTCAAGCATTTATAGGCTGCCTCTCTCTATTGGAGACATCAGTGTCAGACCAGGGGTAAATTTCTGATTCCCCATTCAGTGGAGCAAATTATGCTTGAATTGGTTTAGAGAAGATGTCTGCTTATTGTGGAAGGCAAGCCTGTTCCAGAAACACATAGCTCTCTGAAACACATAGCTGCACCTCCAGTATGTCTAATTTATGTTGCTGTTGAGGTTTAGGTCCCTAGATCAGGCAGTTTTGATGCTATTTTTTGCAGATGTTCACCAGGTCCATCAGAGAGAAATAAGAGAAAGCTTTGCAGGCCACGCATAGATCAACTCTCAGTAGCTTGTAGGAAACTCAGTACAGGGACAGGGCTTTGAGGTGGACCTCATAGGACATGAAATGTATGCCCTGTATCTTCTTGTGAGGAACATCTGTGGATACTCCAGTTGATTCATATGCCTGGTCAGGTGTATACCAAAACTGGCATTGTACTCAGTGATTGGTCTGATGAGGGAACGAGTAAAGATGAACAATGGCATCCTTGGGCCTAGAAGCCATATCCTTGTTTCTAAGATGCTCAACATAGAATGATTTCCTTACTACCATAGACACATGATGGTCAAAATCCACATTGCTGTATACATGTGTTCTCAGAGCCCTGATCACTGGGTCTACTCTTAGGGATCTATTATCAATGTCATAGTTTTCAGGGATAGTCATCTTCCCAAAGAATATTACTGTTATGCGCTTTTTGGCATTGAGTTTTAGACTGTGGTTCTGATACTAGTTAATTCTCTGTGCCAGACCTTATTTGCGTCATTGGTAGATTCAAGGACTGTTCCTAATCTGCAGTCAGATGCAAAGTTGGTCAGCCAGAGGTTCTTGACATTGCCCTTGACCTCAGAGAAACTGATGCCAAAAAGGAGCGGCCCCCAGCACTATGCCCTGAGGGATTCCACTACTGACTGGCCTCTTTGTGGAGCTAGACTCCCCTGTCCTAACCTTTTGGATCCTATCTGTGAGCCAGCTGGCTGTCCAGTGGATGACATAGGGGTTTTTACCTAATTTCATAAGTTTATCTATAACTCCCAATTGGGATAGTGTGTAGAAAGCTTTGGCCAGGTGAAGTTAGGCAATATGTACTGTTTTCCCTTTTCTAATTGCTTTGGTGATCTTCTTGAAGAAATCCACCAGACTGAGTAGACATGATTTGCACTTAATAAAACCAACTAAGTTGGATCCAGTGCCTGAAGGTTGCCTGTATAATTGTTTATTATATCCATGATAATTCTTTCCATGGTGTTGCATATTGGGCATATCAGATTTACGGGTATGTACTTACTCGGGTCTATAGATGGCCCAGCCTTGTGTAGAGGGATAACAGTTGCAGGTTCAGTCTTGGGAAATGCATTTTCAAGTATAGATAACTGCAAATAAAATCATACCAATATATAAGAGGAATAAGAAGCTTAAACTACAACAGAAAACTGAAACAATGTTAAACATTTTGAAACAGTACATAATCTACAATATATTATATACAATGTATACAAGTATGGAAATGATGTACAGAGAGGAAATGGTAGACAGCCAGTTCAGGAATGTGCTGGGGGTTAGGATATGTGGCCTACAGTCAGACACCTACATTGAATCTTATTATGAAGTCAAGCTTTACATTTTTTCAAGGAACTTGGAGTAGAAAGATTGGTCTTTTGGGTAAGAAAATAGGAATTTCCAGAGTTCTTGATCACATATTGTGAAGGAATGGCCAGTAGAGTGAAGGTTGGTTTGTGGTGTTTGGAGAGTCTTCTGAGGGAGTAAGGAATGATCTTGTATGCATTTTAATGTTAGTGAAGAAATTAATCAGGTTGCAGGAGTCTAAACATCAGAGAATTAAAAAAAAAACATCTTATAAAAATTGCATTGGGAGTCTGTTGGCTTTGGTGAGTATGATGCACTGATGTTCATGGGGGTATGATGCAGTTGTGTTCATGGGGGAGGTGTTGGAGTTGGCATTGTCTTGCAGAGTAACACAAAACAAGCGTGGCACACACTGTAACATTATAGCACTCATATGAGATATGTAGCCAAAATAATGGAGTTCAGCTTCCTCAATAAAATGACCGATCATTTTATTCAAAGTGAGTTAAACATTTTGTCCATGCTTAGAGTTTGTCAAGTAAACAGCAGCATCTGGCAAGTTTGGGAAACAAGTTTTTTATATATTTATTTATTTATTTATTTTAATTGTCACATACAATGAGATTTGGGCAGTCTATGGTTTCATAAAAACCTGAACAGCAAGAAAAAACAGCTGTTAATTACAGACTAAAGAAGACTGAAAACTAATGGAGTATCTATGTAAAGCAGAGGCAGCCTGATTCACATGAAGTCCAAACACTAAGCATGGACAAAAGCGCTTAACTCACTTTGAATAAAATTATTGCACGCTTTTATTGAGGAAGTTGAACTCCTTTATTTTGGCTATGAGTCTAATGTGAGTGCTATAGTGTGGACCACACTTGTTTTGCATTATCAGTTTATTCTCATGGATATACCTCTGGTTTATTCTTGGTTTTGTCTTGCAGAGTTCCCTCTTCAGCTCCTTACTAAGGTTTGCTAACTCTAACCCTGCCCTTAATCCCAACCTTGTCCCCTATCCAAGGAAAAGCCCTTTTCATAACACTACCAATATACACACCACATCCATCAACACTTGCACAGCACACACTGCACCCATCAACACCTGCACAGCACACACCACACCCATCATTACCTGCACAGCACACACCACACCCATCACCACCCGCAGAATGCAGACTACACCCATCACCACCTGTACAATGCACACCACACCCATCAACAACTGCACAACGCACAACGCACACCACACCCATCGATACCTAGACAGCACACACTACACCCAACACCTGCACAATGCAGACCATACCCATCAGCACCTGCACAACACACACCACACCCATCAATACCTGCACAGTACACACCACACCCATCAACACCTGCAGAATGCAGAGTACACCCATCAACACTTACACAATGCACACCACACCCACCAACACCTGCACAATGCATACCACACCCATCAACACCTGCACAATGCACACCACACCCAATACCCGCAAAGCACTGCATCTATCCCCTTACCTAGCCCTTATTCTGAACTTAACCTGAAAACACATGCATACACCCCCACCCTGCTACCAATACGTCTGAAAGTTTCAGCAGTAAACACCCAAACAAAACCTTACCTTCTCCATACACACTCTGTCTTCCTCCTTTCATAATCTCCTGTATCTGATAAGTGCTTCCGACACAATTCCCAAACACATCACTCTGTCAATAAATTATCTATTTAACAGAGTGAAGTGCATACATATATATATGTGTGTGTGTGTGTGTGTGTGTGTGTACACACACATACACACACACACACACATATATATATATATATATATATATATATGTGTGTGTGTGTGTGTGTGTGTGTGTGTATATGCAGATATGTACACATATTGATACACATGCACACACGGACATGCACACGCACATGCACACAAAACACACATACACACATACACACACACACACACACACACACACACACACACACACACACACACACACACATATATATATATATGTGTGTGTATATGAAGATATGTACACATATTGATACTCATGCACACACGCACATGCACACGCACACATGCACACAAAACACACACACACACACACACACACACACACACACACACACACACACACACACACACACACACACACGGACAGATTATACTGAGGAATAACCAGAGCAATGTGCAAAATTGGCAGACATGATCAGCAAGATGTTGGGTGTAGATTTAAGGAAGAAGGCTCTATGAATGAGGAACTAATATCTCTTACATATACAGGCCTTGTCAGAACTTACCTATAATACGGTGAGCAGTTCTGGTAATGTAACATGAAGAAATAAAAAGTTTTTGCAGAAAGCATGCAGATGAGGTAAATTAGAATGGAAAGAGTGTGGGAAGACAGAAAAAGAAAGGTAGATTGGAACTGTCTTCCTTCTCCTGTCATTTGTTATAATTAGTCTATATTTATCATTAATAGTGCTCTCTTTTTAAAGTGCAATATTTTAAAATAGAGCATGTTTTTAACATTTATAATGCTTTATCTCAAGTAACCTATGGGTGGACGAACTTTGAACTCTCAAGCATCATTTGCCCACATTGGGAGGAGGTGCAGGGGCTTGCTCCCCTGCAAAAAAAAAAAACACGTAAAAAGTTTTTACCATTTTTTAAGGGAATGCAGTTTGGGACAAGCTAAAATTCACTGACTTATAGTGGAAGCTTTCAACTCAGATATTACATATGTTTCCCTTCTACTAATCTGCTGATAAGTTGTTTAAATATAAGCCTTACAAAAGCTTGCATACAGATTTAGTTAAAACGACTCACTTTTTACCTAATATCATACTGGAATATCAGACTCACTACTTTTGATCAAATGCCAAGTCTAAATAGTCCTTCATGCTGAGTTTATCTGTTCCTGCTAAATTAAGTGTTCTAATGTATTCCTCTCCCACTGTGGTTTATTATTTCTACAAAGAACATTTCTGGTTAAGATGACTTTTTTACCTTGTTTATTAATACAAACGTGCATGTATATGTACCCTAGAATTTAGCTATGCATTTCTTTTATATCACTAGATTTAAGTATTATTCTATATTTTAATCATGCTGTTTTCATCTATTCATGCACAATTAGAATTATTCAGAGGGTGTCCAGGTCAGAACATGTCAGAAATAAATAAATAAACTAAAACAACAAACATAGGATCAAGTAAAAATCCCAAATGAATTACATTGAATCTGTATATCTGGAAACATTTTCACTCATTTAATAATATTCATTACTATGTTAAACCTGCAAATCTGTTATGGAACTTATGTTTTAAAGATTTATGTATAAAGATTTATGTATATGCAAACACATATGAGTTGTGCATGTTACTTGTTTTAGGGAGATGGGGTTTGGTTATATGAACTTTACAGCACATATTGTAATAATGTGACCCATATTTTGCTTGAAGTGCAATTTTAACAACAACTATATATGTAAATTACACCCTATTACCCAGCAGCATTGGTTACAGACAGCCCTCGTGCAAAAGCTTGACAGACAGGTAAAATGCAGAAATGTCTTAAATAGCAATTAATGTAACTCATTTTGTAGAAAGAGAAGACACTATATGTTTGCAGCTGTATCTCTGACACCTCCTAATAAAACATTTTAATATAAAAAAACACAAACATGAAAAAAAATACTTACTTGGTTAGTAAATACATGCATTTCTTTATATATCAAGGTTGTACAGGCTTGGATAAGGTTATGGGAATGAAGAAATCTTGTCCCCCCAAAGAAAATTGGTGGAAGTGTTATTTCTTCATTTGGAATGGTCTATGTTATATAAATGTTCATAGAAAAGGCTAAACGTTTAGTATATGTAGTGGTACTAAGGACAGGATGCCATATGATTTATCATTTTTTTCTTAATCAAAGTGCAGTACCAGAATTTTATTAAGTAAAAAATAAGCATTCAATGAAATACGCAACCCAAATGAACACAATGTACTTTTTATCAGATTAAATTGCTTCTCGGCCTTTGGGCGCTCAAGCATGTAAATGTGACCATGGACTTAATGATACTGAGTTATGGATAATATGAGTTAAAGCCCCGCACTGTTGTACATGTGAATGTAGATATCCTGTTAGTCTATCACAGCAACATGCAGAGCAGATATTAATATGTGTAAGTGAGGGATCTATATCAGATAGTCGAAGTTCTGTAACTCCAAATACCTAATGGTCGAACCATTATGTTCAAAGTTACAGAACTTCGACTATGTAAAAAAAAAAAATTAAAAAAAAACAATGGACAGAATAATAAAGTGTTGTAAGCAGGGGGGCAAGCCACCCTGCACCCCCACACCCCCTGCTACTTAAATATACCAACTCTGAGATCACACCACATTGAAGTGAATGGAAACCTCCGCTTATGGAGATTTCCATTCAAATGGTCAAACTTTTACAAATTCGAACATATGGTCTCGACCAGATGTGGTTCGAACTTGTAAAAGTTCGACTACGTGATAGGAACCCTAAGTGAGGTTCTAAAAAAACTGACCAGTGATAATGCAATGTTTTACCATTTTATTTATGTACTTACTATGTGTGGATCAGGTAAGTGGGCTGGCCCACAGATTATTTTCTACTATAGCCTAAGCTACAAAAGAATTAAAATGGAGTTCACAAATTCAAGTCATTTATAATATAAACACGAACACCAAAGGTTAGTGGTTTCATTCACTTTAATATGCTGTGAACGTCATCAGAAAAACACTCTAACCACCCTAAAACAGCATTTAAATACTTAATTAGCAGTCACATGACTGAATAATCATACTTTAAAAAGAAAGCTCATTTTTATAAATGTAAAAAAATACATACAAAAATCCATATAGCGGAAATAGCAGAAGTAGAAAACATAATTAAAAAGTGTTTTGTACATTCTAATAAATGTCATAAAATAAAGTTTTAAAAAAAACTTTATAGCTTAGTTTGCAAAAAACACTTTATGTTAATGGTGTCATTTAGACCTGGTGCAACATCTGCACACAAGTAAATTTGCCATAAGGATTCTTTGCATTCTAACCAGGTTTTGTAATCACCCAAAAAAGTTTCTTGACTGACAGTATCTATCACTGAAAAAACAAATTTTTTGAAGTCAATACAAATACCAGCATGTTTTGCCAAAGCATTGGTTTGTTCTTTTTTCTTAATTGCTAAAACATGTTCATAAATACGTCTTTTTAAACACCTAGTAGTCTTTCCTATGTAATAACTTGGGCAGGATAAACACTGTGCAACATATACTACCATTTCACTTTGACAAGTGTAATATCCTTTGGCCCAAAAAGTTCTTTTTATGTGACTAAATTCTACTGAAGACGTGTTACTGATGTACCTACACTGTCTACAAGAATTATAAGAATAACTACCTTTTTTCTGAATGAGTGCACTTTTTATGTCAGTTTTGTTATTGCAACCCTGTTCTAATAGACTCTTAATGTTTGTAACTTTTTTATAAGTAAACAGAGGTCGCAGTCCTATAATCTTGGCTAAATCTATATTACCTAGTACAATTTTCCAGTTGTCAACTATAATTTTTCTAATGGTCCACATCTCATTAACTATAGGAAGTGGAAATGAAAATGTAAAGCTGTTGTTCAAATTCTCGGAGTGGTCACTGATACCCTGTCCTTCATTCAATGCTTCAAATTGGGTGTGACCTCTCAAAATTGGACTTGCCTTGCCGTCTCTTAACTTTAGAACTTCATTTTCTATTTGGTTCAGCCATAATCTGTCATAACCTCTAGCCTCAAATAAAGTTCTCAAAATCTCCATTTCTTTTGTAAAGTCAGTATCTGATGTAGTTAATCTACTAAGTCTAATTAGTTGCCCTTCAACAACACCCTTTTTCATATGAGGAGGATGGAGGCTGTCTCTATGTAGATATTGGTTGGCAAACACTGGCTTTCTATAAATGCTACTAATAAACTGCTTGGACTGAAAGTCAAATGTCAAATTTAAATCCAAAAAGTTAAGACTACAACCAAAACCAGTGATGGTGAACTTTATGAAGTCAGTGCAATTGTTTAAGTCAGAAACTAGCATTTTGAAATCTTCATAGCTACCTTGCCAAAGAAAAAAGAGATGATCAGTCTAACGGAGATATATCAGTATCCTATCAAACAACCTTTGTTTAATAAAAAACTTATTTTCCCAATTCACCAATTTAAGGTTAGCAAAAGCAGGGGCAACTCTAGCCCCCATAGCTACTCCTGATGTTTGTTTGTACAGTTGTTCATTGAATTTAAAAAAACTATTATTCAGAACAAGATCCATTAGTGCACAAACAGTAATTATCTTTGTATTGTCAAAATTAGTATTTGTAGTTAAGTATTCTCTCAAAAATTCCAAGCCTATTTCCTGATCAATGCAGGTGTAAAGAGAAACTACATCCAAAGAAGCAAAAACAAAAGTACTATCTGGTAGTCTAAAGTCCCTTAGGATTTCTAATAGATGCCATGAATCTTTCAGGTAATGTTTCGAAGCCTGCATCACAGGATTTAAAAGAAAATCCAACCAAATAGACAGTGTTTCTGTCTTACACTTTGCTGCAGATATAATTGGTCTAAAAGGGGGATTAACATTGTTTTTCTGTATCTTTGGAATACCAAAGAGTACTGACATTTTAGGAAATTCAACTTGTAAATAGACGTAAGATTGATAATCTATTTCTCCTTGACAAAACATGTCAAACAGTAAGGTGTCCAATTTCAGATAACTATTTTTAATAGTGGACAACTCTACCCTCTGATATGTATCATTGCCTTTTAACATTTCTTCCATTGCTGTAATATAGTCTTTTGTATCCATAATAACAAATGTTCCCCCTTTATCTGCTCTCATAACCCTAACTTGGGTGTTAGTGCACATACTTTTGAATGCTGTTTTTTCCAAATCAGTCAAATTGTGAACCTTGTTGTCAGGCTTTAACTGTCTAAAGCTGGATTCACATATATTTTAGAAGACCTGCAAGGTTCCTAGCAATGGTGGATTGTAGGTACTGCATTTTTAGGCATTTGAGAGACATTAACCTGGTTGTCTAAGTTAACATCCTGCATGACATAACTCAAATTAAATTTTCTAAGGAACAATCTAAAGTCCACAATAACTTTAGCTGGATTAAAAGAATTTGCTGGTATAAACAATAAACCTTTTTTCAAAACTTCACATGCCTGCCGAATCTTTGATGAAAATCATGGCAGCCATTTGAAATGTTATATGGTAAGAGAAGTGTTAAAAGGAAGGAGTCTGTTTGTTTTAAAGTCACAAATCATTCTGCTGAATACAATTTATAGCTTGTTTTTTTTTTCAAATCCAAGTTGCTATTACAGTTTTGACGTGCATAACTCATGAAAACCGTCTAATATTTAATTCTTTCAAAGAAAGAAAGAGAGTAAGAGAGAGAGAGAGATCTTGTTCCTCACTGGTTCATAGGTTCTTACTAAGCTTACAGCCAAGGCAACCATCGAGAAGCTCATGCACGTCACCTAACACTGTTGGGAGACTAATACTGTAGCCCATTAAGTATACTTTCTCTACATATCCCCGGTGAAAATTTATGATCACATACCCAGTCATCCAGACTCGTTTCAATGGTTACTAGGGGAGTACCATGCTTCATAACTAAAGGCAGTGTGTTCCAGAATTGGGGGCTACATTGAGTTAGGTAAAAGTCATGCCATCTGATGCTGTTGATGTGGTAGTTTAGGGTTAAGTTACTAGAAACAGTGTTCATTTTATTACTGGTTCTGTTTAGATGAAGGATTTCAAAGAGTGTTGGGTCATCCGTATCTCTGAAGTCTATATAGAGATCACCCTTCAGGAATCTATATGAATATGAGTGGGGTAACAGAGCTCTTGGTCTAGCAGAGTAACCAAAGATACTGTGATCCAAAAACATTCAAGTTGGTTTAAGTTCTTACAGAAGTATATACCAAAGGGTATATTATATTCAGTGATGACCCTAATAAGGGATAAATAACATGAAACAGTAACTTCTTTGGACCTTGAAAAGATACCTTGAAGAATGCATTGTTCAAGGTAGAAGAATGTTTTATTTAGCATAGAGCTGCAATGCTCAAAGAAAAATGTTTTATGAACATTTGTACCAACGTTCCTATTGACTGTTTTAAATTTAAGTGGAATGTTGGAGTGATGCTAGATTTACCAAATGAAAATATGCTGTATTTCTTGTATTTTCTTTGATGAAAATCTGCTCCTCATAAAATATGTGGATTGTAGTTACTAAATAATAACAGACATTTGAGTTTCAGACTTAATATACTTCAAAAAGTGCATGCTAATGTAAAACCTATTACTCTAGCAACTCTTTAATTTTATAAGAGCAATTTTTCAATCTGTTCCTGATTTGTGGCCTTTATGACCCCCATTATTTATGTTTTGGTGTCCATTCATGTCCTCTTACCACAACACCACCACCTCTTTCAACCTTTGGTTTTCCAGCTTGACTGAGGATAAGTCTATCCCCTACTGGGAAATTTGAATATCAGAGTGGGATTTGATCATTGAAGTCAGCTTGCAATCATCAGTAAACATGATTAGCCAGGGTCTTTAATATCAACTTTCATATCACAGAAATAATATTAAAGAGGAGGGGGCCATGTGGTTTACCATTGGAGACATTTTTGTTTATAGAGCAAATGCCCATAACCTTAACTGCATGGATTCTGTCATCCCGCCATTTATCAATCCAACAAATTGAATATTACTTAGTTTAGTTGGGAGTTTTTCAATAATCCCAACTTGAGAAAAAGTCTCAATAGCTTTAGCAAAGACCAGATAAGCAGTGTGGATTATCTGCCCCTTATCCATGTCCTCAATAACTCTTTTAAAGAACTCAACTAAGCTGACCAAGCATGGTCTACCTTGTATAAAGCTTATCTGGTGTGTATTCAGGGATATAAGGGCATCTACATCATTGTTATTAGGTCAGCCATAATGCATTCCATGGCCATGTAAATAATACAAAAGGAATTAATAGGACTGTAATTCCCAGGGTCAATAAAGGGAGCACCTTCATGCAAGGACACCACAGCTGCCATTCTCTACATGTGAAGGACATAGCCAGTGGAGAGACTTAGCTTGAAGGGCTGATGGAGGGGTTTACTTGGTGGGCTTTTATGCTTCTCAGCAGACATTCAGAGATATTGTCAAGACCCATTAAAGTAGTGTTTTTTTAAGTGCCAAGATGACTTAATCAAAATTGATCTAAGAGAAGGGGTCTGAGGGGGCAATGGTGGAGACAGAGGGGGTGGGGTGTAGTCAAGCTGGAAAACCATTTGCTAGAATATTAGCAATGTCCTTGGGGGTTAAGAATGGATTTGTGTGAATGGAATAGCTAAGAAGTCTGAAGACGTACAATGTGCCATGTTTCTGCATGTTGAAGAGGATGAAGCCTTAATGGTGTTTAATCTCTTTCTTTTCAGTTAGAAGAAAAGGCAAAATAGCAGAAATAAGGGAGAAATTCAGGAATTACTGTGAGCCTGTAACAAGTTCAGTTTAGTCACCATGCGTTCCATACATGAAATCAATGCTCCATGGAAATCATAGATGAATACATTTCTGCATCTTGGTTTTATTTGAACCCACTGGCATCTAAGAACATCTGAAAAGGGAAAGGAAGCCAGAGGGAAGTTTTTAACCCTAAGCTGTTTACCCTCAGTTGAGGTCAAAATAACATATGTGTTGTATTCTGAGTTATAACAGTAGGCAAATGACAATACCAATAAAACATACAGTGCATGAATAAATTAAAAAAAAGTACAAATCTGAAATGTACTAGCAAAATATAGTAAAAAATGAGAAATAAAGTCCTTTTTTGGGAGATTGTTTTCCCATACACAGTTATAATCTCCATTCATTGCATAAATAAAAACACATTCAGGCGATCAGGGCTGCTTTGAAAAAAAGAACAAATTACTGAGCTATTAAACTAACCCGTTTTTAAGAACTGTTGCCATTTCCCTATTAATGCTGACGCATCAATAACTGCTACAGAGTGAGATATTACCTTGTTAATGTGATTCATCAGCCTGCTATAAACAAACTCAGAAATTTGTTTTTGTTCTCTGAATAAAGTTTTCGTGCAAATAATCAATAATTTGTTACATCATGCAAGCTGGCCCGTTTATTCTCCATTATCTCAGATAAATGCACAAGCTACTCAATTTGTCTGTCATTTTGACATTTAGTCACAGGGTTCAGTCCCATTAGTGAGTAACCATACTTTTCCACATAAAACACTACATTCAAACATGATAGTTTGCAATATGTGTGGCCAGTAAGTAACTACTGTGGTTTTCTCTGGAATGCCAGATGTTGCAGGTTTCCTAGGAATAGGTGAGAAATCATGTTGAATGTTTACCTGTACCTGATGGGTGGGAAGTGACATCACAGGATATCATTAGACCTATGCTTACTGGCAGACAGCATAGAAACAATGCGCTTGATAGACAAATACTGTTTTCTAGCATACAGCTTTTTTATCTAGGGGTCTTACCTTTTAATGATGATTGTAAATTGGATATTATTATTCCATCTTCCACTGACTTATAATTGCTCCCACATGAGTTAGACCATATTAACAATTGCTGCAAGGGTAATAGTACTTTTCCATTTCATACAATGTAGGTGACACATCCCATCAATCAGACATTGACAATATCTCTGAATCAGACATTGTTGTAAGGAATCTTGGCATTCTTTTTGATAATTCCTTACCTTTTCCCCATCATGTCTCCATAGTAGTTTGGCAAGCCTTCTGTATGCCTCATTTACTTCCCAAATACATCTCTTCTAGAGCCAAAGAAGTCTTAATTTCCCTTTACTCATAACTCATCAGTCCCAGTATTGCATGTAATGACTCATTTGGCATGTATTAGGTTAAACATATTGTAAGACTTGAGAAACCTTGGAAATTCCAAACAAAAAATAATGAAAGACCTCATGACCCACAGTTATCTGTCTGCCCTGTCCCTCTGCTCCTGGTATTGCCACGGAGATCTGTATCTATCTCTATAATCTATGAAAGATCAACCCTCCTTGGCTTCTTATGTCTTCAGAAAACAAATGGATCCTCAAATACCTGGTTAAAAGATCTAAACCTTCATCAACAGATAAACAAGGCATGTTGGTGTAATACATCCATATCCAAGAATATCTTGCACCTATGGAAGAAATCTCCATTAAATGTCAAGCAGGATTACACCCTTGCCACCTTCAAAGTACACCTCGGTAATTGGATGGGCAGCCTCAAATTCTCCTCCAGTTTATCTTGTGTTGCCTCCTTGAGGGTGGTGGGAATGTTTGACATTATCTAGGCTTGTAATGATCTGTAGAATGACCATGTAGCACTTACCTATGAAACAACTAAACTGTGAAGGTATACTTAAAATTTTCCATCCCATTAACATGGACAAGAGATAGTAAATAATCTATAATATTTGTGGAAGATGGAAGGGATAGAGTTAGAGGAGGTGGTGGTCCCATAAACGAACTTATGGATCTATGTCATGTAACTCTGAATCAGATTTCATTAATTTCACCTCTTTGAAAGAGCCATTGCTGGAATACTTATGTCTTGTGCGGCTGTTTTGTGGGATTGTACTTGTACCTGTATTTTTTCACCATTTGAAGAGTTTTTTTCCCATTTTCCGTGCCATGGAGTAACAATGAAGTTTGTCTACCTAATGAAAGGAAATTGGGGTAAAGGATCTACGTCGGCTACAGGGGCCTGACTTCCTTCCAGCACATGACATTTAAGTTGATGCCACTCACAGTTTTGGTGAATGCATTATTCAACAAGTTTGACTCATTTCGTTTGCTGTTGGTAGGTTATACTCTAACTACAACCAGTGGATCTCTTGTCTCTACATTTATAAGTTAGCCGTTCTACCATAATGTGTTTTATAGAATACAGAATTGCATCTTCCAGCCATTTATCTCTGTTTTTTACCTTCTTTGCTCAGTTTATGCTTGAGGAAATATTGACTCTATCCATGCAATTAATGGGAGCAAGATAGGAGTGAGCCTTGGATGGGTCAGCAAATCCATCAAATATACAACTGCACAGCTACTGTTAGTTTGCCATAGCCAGTCATGTAGCCATCATGCCCTTATAATACAGAAACTGACCTCCTTAAAAACCCAAGAAAATGTGGGGAAAATTTGCAACCTTCTCAGTGCAGGTACACAACCACAAAATTGAACTATTGATATTATGGACTGTCTGTCAGTGTAGAGGCTTAAGCCTATGAGCTGTTAGCAAGTTACTTCCTGCGGTCCTGGAATGATTCCTTCACTTTTCATTTGCCTGCTGTGTGATTCAGAACAAGTAACTTAACCTGCCAGGGCTGCATCCAAAAAGGGTCCTTGTGGATCCATACTACTGTAACCTGCTTAACAAAGCATCCAAAAAAGAGGGCATCAAATAAAGCTAATTGCACTGCACCTTTTAATCTAGTATTACTTTTTAAATTTACCATGTTTTATCCTCACCTGGGAACCAGTGTCAATCCTTATGACCTATGGTCATGTTTTTTCTCCAATTACATCCATACCATCAACTTCTTCAACCCTTCACCACCATTGTGTTATATTAGGTCTATCCACACAATTAAAGACCACCCTGGCATCCCCCAAAAGGGTGGATCTTTACTCCCCTTGTGGATTAAAGCATAACTGGCTGTCATGATGTGCTCCTAATGTGCAGATGTTTAGCAACAGTCTGCAAACCTGGCATAGTTCTAAGGCAGTGAGACAACTTCCTGCAAATACATCACAGACCTTATCTTCATGGTGACAGTTACCTATGACATGTGGCTCTAACTTGTCTGCATACATACCATTTAACAATAATGGGACAAGTTACATTCACCATTACAGATAACAGTTGCCCATGGCAGTGCATACACTAAATATTCATTATGTTATATTGTTAAAGTTCAGAGCATTTATGTGCAGAGGAGTACTACAAAATTATATTGCAAGCCCATATAAAGACCACTTTATTATTATAGTAAATGGATAGTGTCTGCAGACATGAAAGCATTCTTTTTTTTACCTGCCCGTGTGTATTTTAATGTAATTTCTCAGCCCCTAACTCCAGGAAGAACCCTCTTGCTGACATCAGCTCCATGATGCTGAACTCACCTAATACTATTCTATGTACCAAATCACTGCAGGTGTGGCTTCTAAGTTTGGTGACTATTCATTTGCTTTGGGAGATTTCATCCTTCCTCAAATTTGCACATAGAATGGGGATCCCCCAATGAGATACAGATTTGCCGACCCCCTGCAAAAAGCACTGGAGTTTAATTTATTTTCTTCGACAAGTTAAATTCTGACCAATATAAGTCAACAAGCTGGGTACTAGAAGAGGTGAATGTTGGCACTTCATACAGGTAGTGCACGCTGCCCACACTACCCCCCCCAACTCAGTGAAACAGCACTCCATACCACCTCTGTTGGCATACAGGTAGTGCATGCTGCCCACACTACTCCCCCCCCCAACTCAGTGAAACAGCACTCCATACCACCTCTGTTGGCATACAGGTAGTGCATGCTGCCCACACTACCCCCCCAACTCAGTGAAACAGCACTCCATACCACCTCTGTTGGAAGCCACTGTACCCCAGAAAGTCCTAGAGCCATTTCTACTGAAATGAAGACTTGGTTGAAGTCTTTTTAAATATTCCCCTCCACGTGCAGCCCTACGATTACATTTATCCAACCTTCAGCAAAAGTAACAGACTGAAATCCAGACTCTTTAACAGTAAACCTATCTCCTTTCTTTTATTTTATTATGATACAGGCATGTACCATTATCACAGAAAGTGAAAAAGGATCTTGAATGCCTTCCAAATAAAATCCAAGCTGTCTCCACACATTCCTTTAATTTGCACTGTTCATGCTTTAATATGGCAGGGACCTCACCTTATTCATGAGCAAAGCCTCACATCATGGCATTCTTAGTCCAAAGAAAATCTTAATATGCTGGTAGGCAACTATAATTTGTTTAGAATACATAAAAACACTTAAACTCCCCTGCAATCTCAGCAAAGCCTTCAGGTCCGGCTTGGAAAGCATTAAATATCAGAAGAACAGGGAGCTCTGAGCTCTATGACTGAATGCATCTGCCCAATCATGTAACAAATAGAGACAATATTGTAATTCAAAAGAACACAACTACTGCTGTCTTAACCATGCATATTACATGCAAACAAAATCTTCAAATAAATGCAGGTGACATTCTAACTATGGGAGGACACTTTGAAGTACATTCTGAGTGGTATCTGTACATTTCTACAACCCAAGGTCTAATTCCTAGACAGCCTCCTGGTCTCTTTGTTATACTTGTTCACTATCCACACCCTCATCATCATCATGTGTTATTAATTAGTAAATCATAGAAACTGTATTGAAAATTATTGCAGTTTTTAAAGATTGCAATATTCTGCAAGTGCTGTTTTAAACAGGAAGTATACCATTACCCATGAAACACAGTAATGTGCCATTTTGTGAGCTATAAACTAGGAAGGCAATAAACAGGACCATGTGAATGGAGAAGGGGGTAATGGGATGCAATGTGACAGCAGAGACATCAGGACAAAAGAGATGTTCTCTTAAGTGTCTCAATAGAGATATCTGGCATTCAAGGTAGCCTGAGGCAGGCACAGAAGGCATTGTGCATGGAGTGATTGCTCGTGACAAAGAAATGAAAAAATATGAAATCTGTGCTGTTTTTGAAAACACAGAACCATCTGTATTTGCTTTGGAAATTGTTCTGTCTTTTGCAGCAGATGAAACTGAACATAAGTGAAATATAGCTCACAGGACTAGTAACTGAAAAGTAAACAAACTCATGTTCTATGGCAGAAAAGGAAACTCTAATGTGTATATTGATAAATGTATCCATGCAAAAACCAGTACAGCTAACAAAAGTAATATAATATCTGCTGAAGCAATTTGTCTAATCTTAGGAAGTAAATGAACGCTTTTTGTTTGAATAAACAGTGACTGGATGAAAATTAAGGGACAATTCACCATCTCATGCTCAGCAAAACAATATTTTGTAAATCATGAAAGTTAATCTCCCCCCTTTCTCTCAACAATTATGTAACTTAATTGAAAATTGTCTCCTGATGAAAGCCTTTTGAATGTACAACAGATTAAAATCAAGGATGTAAAATTGATCCAAAAAGTGGTAAGATACCCTGCAGTGACATTTGCAAACAAAGATCCTGAAATTGGCCTCAGATGCATTGATTGCTATTTCAATAATTCTTTGGAATGTGAACTATGATGTTAAGTTAAAGAGAGTCTATGTCTTACATTCATGTTTGTAATAGGAAGCTAGAAATACTAGGGAACTACATGGTAAAAATAAGCACATGATGTAGAGGTCAGCTAGTAATTACATGTCAGGCAGGAAATCAGCCATGACAAATCCTTTTCTGAAGATGGAATGTGGCCATAACAAATATAACAGGGTCTGCACCATTAGCATAAAACTTAGGTCAAGATTACTTTGCTGTAATGTGGAGAGTCTCTATAGGTTGGGGGAGA
Organism: Protopterus annectens; assembly: GCF_019279795.1. Lineage (NCBI taxonomy): Eukaryota > Metazoa > Chordata > Ceratodontiformes > Protopteridae > Protopterus > Protopterus annectens. The sequence goes on from NC_056747.1 coordinate 1,272,136,889, forward strand.
GCAACTGATTTGCTGTTTATTAGTTAATCATAAAGTCATCTCCATTAGAAAATCTTAAATCATATCACTTTGTGTAGTAATGATAATATTTTCGTGCGAAAAGAATGTCATGTGTAAATTTAGAGCCGCCTATGGGCGGCACAGTGAGCATTAATGTCAGGACTGATTCATGGCTAGGGAGCCTTCTGTGTGGAGTCTCCATTGTCATCACTGTGTTTGTCTGGACACTCTGGGTTCCTGTCAGTAATATTTATTTATTGATCCTTTCCTGACCAAGTTATTCCCACTATGCTAGTGACTTCTTTGTAGGGGAGACCTGAGGTGATATTTATGCTGCTATGGGAAATTTTGCCAGGACATCAGGGAACTTCCACTACTTTTTTCAATAGGTGCCATGGGATCATTTATATCCACCTAAGTTACCACCAACTCAGGCATATGAGGCCTCACTTTAATGTATCATCCAAAGGACGGTACCCCCAGGAGTGCATCACTCCTGTGATGCTGCACAGTACTATCAGTACTGGGAAATTATTCCATGCGCATGAGGTGGGAATAGAACTCACAGACTCAGGTGTATGAGACCTCACTTTAATGTATCATCCAAAGGACGGTACCCCCAGGAGCGCATCACTCCTGTGATGCTGCACAGTACTATCAGTACTGGGAAATTATTCCATGCGCATGAGGTGGGAATAGAACTCACAGACTCAGGTGTATGAGACCTCACTTTAATGTATCATCCAAAGGACGGTACCCCCAGGAGTGCATCACTCCTGTGATGCTGCACAGTACTATCAGTACTGGGAAATTATTTCATGCGCATGAGGTGGGAATAGAACTCACAGACTCAGGTGTATGAGGCCTCACTTTAATGTATCATCCAAAGGACGGTACCCCCAGGAGCGCATCACTCCTGTGATGCTGCACAGTACTATCAGTACTGGGAAATAAATCCATGTGCATGAGGTGGGAATCAAACTCACAGACTCAGGCATATGAGGCCTCACTTTAATGTATCATCCAAAGGACGGTACCCCCAGGAGTGCATCACTCCTGTGATGCTGCACAGTACTATCAGTACTGGGAAATTATTCCATGCGCATGAGGTGGGAATAGAACTCACAGAGTCAGGCATATGAGGCCTCACTTTAATGTATCATCCAAAGGACGGTACCCCCAGGAGCACATCACTCCTGTGATGCTGCACAGTACTATCAGTACTGGGAAATTATTCCATGCGCATGAGGTGGGAATAGAACTCACAGACTCAGGCATATGAGGCCTCACTTTAATGTATCATCCAAAGGATGGTACCCCCAGGAGTGCATCACTCCTGTGATGCTGCACAGTACTATCAGTACTGGGAAATAAATCCATGCATATGAGGTGGGAATGGAACTCACAGACTCAAGCATATGAGGCCTCACTTTAATGTATCATCCAAAGGACGGTACCCCCAGGAGTGCATCACTCCTGTGATGCTGCACAGTACTATCAGTACTGGGAAATAATTCCATGTGCATGAGGTGGGAATAGAACTCACAGACTCAGGCATATGAGGCCTCACTTTAATGTATCATCCAAAGGACGGTACCCCCAGGAGCGCATCACTCCTGTGATGCTGCACAGTACTATCAGTACTGGGAAATTATTCCATGCGCATGAGGTGGGAATAGAACTCACAGACTCAGGCATATGAGGCCTCACTTTAATGTATCATCCAAAGGACAGTACCCCCCCAGGAGTGCATCACTCCTGTGATGCTGCACACTACTATCAGTACTGGGAAATTATTCCATGCGCATGAGGTGGGAATAGAACTCACAGACTCAGGCATATGAGGCCTCACTTTAATGTATCATCCAAAGGACGGTACCCCCAAGAGTGCATCACTCCTGTGATGCTGCACACTACTATCAGTACTGGGAAATTATTCCATGCGCATGAGGTGGGAATAGAACTCACAGACTCAGGCATATGAGGCCTCACTTTAATGTATCATCCAAAGGACGGTACCCCCAGGAGTGCATCACTCCTGTGATGCTGCACAGTACTATCAGTACTGGGAAATTAATCCATACGCATGAGGTGGGAATCAAACTCACAGACTCAGGTGTATGAGGCCTCAGTTTAATGTATCATCCAAAGGACAGTACACTCAGAACACATCACTCCTGTGATGCTGCACAGTACTAGCAGTACTGAAAATTATTCCATGCACATGAGGTGGGAATAGAACTCACAGCCTTCTGACCTTTCAACACCAAAGGCAAATGTGCTGCCTACTGCAACACTGATGCTGCTACTGTGTTACTATGTAGATAGGGGACTCTAAATTGTCTGTAGGGTTGTGTGTGTGTGTGTGTGTGTGTGTGTGTGTGTGTGTGTGTGTGTGTGTGTGTGTGTGTGTGTGTGTGTGTGTGTGTGTGTGTGTGTGTGTGTGTGTGTGTGTGTGTGTGTGTGTGTGTGTGTGTATGTGTGCATGTGTGTGCGCGAGTGTCATACAAGTGGATAGCCTGGCAATCTACTTCTGTTCCCTACTTGCCCCTAGTAACGTTTCTAATTGGTACTGGTACTGACGTCAGATGTGGCTCATAAGCATGATGGATGGCTCAAGTCTATAGATGAATGCTGTATTCTCAGGGAAAAGCACTTATATTACTATGTTTCTAGGTTATTAAAAGTGAGGTTTTAATGAAAGGAAAGGGATGCTATTTTTTGCTTGATGGTGCCTGAATCTGGTGATAGTGTTAACACATTGAAATGAAATTATTTATTTATTAATGTTATTTATTTATCTTTGCTCGGTCAAAACTTTCCCAGAAATCAAAGCCCCTTTTCAGCACATAAAAGGAAGAAAAGCTCCACAGTATGAACATTTGTACTCAGCATAAATTAAAAGTAAAAATCTAGAATCTAACACTGAGATGTATATAATGGAACAAGTAATCTCCATATTACATCCAGTATATAGTTAATATAACATGTAAAACTCACAGACACCTACAGAACATTCAGCATTATTTTACTGTGTACATGTATTTTTAAATATTCATTTTAGTAATTAGACAGCAAACAACAAATAGTCATGATTTATCCAAACAGTCAAAATTCACTTGAAATGTAACCAGGAGATAATTATAACAAAAATATGAATATCTTTATGAATGGTGATATATTGTATAGGAAGGGTGCTAGTAATGGAATTTTACAAGACATTTTGTCAACAAGAATACCTTAAATGATATTTTAAATTATAGAAGGGATAAGATATGTCTGATATCTGTTAGGAATGAGTCAAGAGTTTAACAATATATATAAACACACATCACTGTGATTTGTAAAATTTTCTGAGAATCAAAAACTAGGTTTTAGTTTAGTGACCACAGTTGTCTGGGGGGGGGGGTGTATATCACTATAATAATGACTAGTAGAAGAACATCTTTCTGGAACACAGAAAATTCTATGGATAGTCAGAAGATGAGTGTAACTAGTAAATTAAGTAGCGCTGAGCAATTAAGAGATGAAGTGTAAAGCAGTGATGTGTTCAGTGAGTGTGGTTAATTGCAAACTGTGCAGCTTTATTATAAGATCTAAGATTGCTCCATTTTTTTTAAGCTGAGAGGACTTGGGGTTAAAAACTTGATAAGACATAAGGGAGAAGCAGGAGTAGAAAGGTCTGAGCTATGGCCTTATGTAGACATTTTGTTAGGAGTGGTAATAATTGGGATTAAGTGCCTTGTTAAGCTAATTATTAATTCTGATTAATTGTTATGAGAACATTCCTACAGTTCATATTACAGAAAGCATTTTAAAAACATATTACTTGTGTGTATGCACATGTGCGCACGTATTTGAGTGTGTGTGCGTGCGTGTGCATGTGTGTGTATATATCACTATAGATAGATATCTGAAGTGCTGGGTGACTGCTGCTATCCGACTGCATTTAGTTTTGTATTGGATTTACTCATTTATGGATTGGATACTTCTTTTTTTATTTTCTTTTTATATTTGTTTGATTTCTTTTTCATTTTGTTTTACCACAACGTTTTTTTTTTCTTTTTGGAGTTTTAAAAGTTCTGGGCTAGGGGTACAGTTAGAAAATAATTCCTTTTCTAGTCACTGAATGAAAAGAAATCCAGTCTCCCTAATTAGTAGTTGGAGCTGAGAAATAGGATTTCTTATTTAGCTGCAGGCATTTACCTACATAATTATTTACCTCATTATTTACCTTAAAATGCTGACTCCTCCTGCTGTCTGTCTACATTCAGTTTTGGCTGGATTTATTAATTTAAAGTTTGGATGCTTCCATTTGTTTTATGTTGCCCTTATATTACAATTTAATTTCTAGATTTTGTTTTCCTCCCCAAAGATTTTTCTTCTTGGAATTTTAAAAGTTCTTTGGTATGGGGTCAGTTAGGAAGTAATTCCTTTTGCATTCACTGATTGAAAAGGAATCCAACCTAGCAAATTAGCTGAAAAGCTGAGAAATAGCATTTCTTATTTAGCTGCAAGTACTTAGCTGTGTGCAGCGGTAGCATTGCCGCCTCACAGCAAGAGGTTCCCTCGTTCGATTCTCATCTGGAGCGCCTTCTGTGTGGAGTCTGCATGTCCTCCCCATGGTCGAGTAGCATTCGAAAGACATGCAAGAATGGGCGTGTCTTCGTTGAAGTTTGGGCTTCGAGCTGGCACCTCGGCACCATAAAAATCTACTGCCAATCATTAGCAGACTGGAGTTCCACTGTGGTGACCCCTAACAGGGAAAAGCCGAAAGAAAAACAATTAGCTGCATTATAATTTAGCTGAAGAGTTGTGCCTATTCTAGCTGCAGTGGTGCAGTGGCAGCGTTGTCACCTCACAGCATGAGGTACTCCTCTTCGATTCTTGGCTGAAGTGCCTTCTGTGTGGAGTCTGCATGTCCTCCCCACGGTCGAGTGGCGTTTGAAAGACATGTGTAAATGGGCATACCTTTGTTGAAGGTTGGGTGTCGAGTTGGCACCTCAACACTGTAAAAATTTCCTGCCAATCATTAGCAGACTGGAGTTCCGCTGTGGCGACCCCTAACCGAGAAAAGACGAAAGAAGAAGCTGTGCCTACTCTGTTGCTCTCTGACTGCATTTGATTTTCCCACCCCTATTGTGCTTTTAAACGTGATGTTTTTTCAGCTGTCCATCCAGTGTATAAATCTGACTTTGGCCACTCCTGTCATTCTTATCTCATCTGCTCTTTCTACTGGCCACTGAGAGATCAACTGAAAAGCCTCTCCCGTTAAACTCTTAAAACTTGAGTTAACTTCTGTTCCATACCATTGCACACATGTAGTACACACTACATATTTCAGAGTATGAAGCCCTTTTTCCGTCTTACTTTTAAAACCTGTAATGTCTGGGATTAGGATAACAATAAGTGGTGTGTCTAGGAACTGCTTTTCAGGAGTCATCTTGGGATTGTTGCTTCTGTTTCTCTTGGTGAGAAAAGGAGCAGAGGGGCATTATTTCATAGCCTTCACACAGATTATCAATCACTGGAAAGCCTAAAAATTCCTTCTTAGGAGCCATCTTGGGTTTAATGCTACTGCTTTGTTCCTGGTGAGAGAAGGAGCAGAGGGGCATTGGTTATGGGAGTTCACTGTGTGGCTTGGTTGCAGTTTTGTTGAGAACTTCAAGGCATTTATGCAGCTTGGTGATCTGTTGCATCCAACTTAGTAAAACCAATAATAAGTATACAGAAGCCATAAATGGTACATCTTAGGAAGCAGCTTTACACCAGTTCTACCCTTTTGCTTCTTGTAAGAGAAGGAACAAAGTGCACTTTAAATTAATTTAGAGTACAGTTGTTATTGCTACTGCATTTAAACTGTGGAAATCTGCATTCCTGCCTATTTTAAGAGTTTGCTGCTTGAGTTACTGTGTAAAAGCTGATTATTCACTCCACTTTCAGCTTGGATTACTGTTTAAGTTGATTAATTACTGCACTTGTAAGCTCTTTTAATGATTTAAATTTAGAAGATTTAGGCCTGAACTCTACTGTCAGTGGAAGGTAGCCTTGTTTCATTCTACACTGAAAATCACTGAGGAACCCTTAGATTGTGCTTATTGTGATTAGCCAGAAGGCTATTTTCCTTGGTTACTGGTTTTCTAAGAGTTGCATTTTTGCAAGACATGGCATCTCAATGCAGTTGTCAGCAGGACATGGCATCTCAATGCAGTGGTCAGCAGCACCTGGCATTTCAATGCAGTGGTCAGTAGTACATGGCATCTCAATGCAGTGGTCAGCAGCACATGGCATCTCAATGCAGTGGTCAGCAGGACATGGCATCGCAATGCAGTGGTCAACAGCACATGGCATCTCATGTCAGTGGTCAGCAGGAACATGGCATCTCAATGCAGTGGTCAGCAAGACATGGCATCTCATCGCAGTGGTCAGCAGGACATGGCATCTCAACACAGTGGTCAGCAGGACATGGCATCTCATCACAGTGGTCAGCAGGAACATGGCATCTCAATGCAGTGGTCAGCAAGACATGGCATCTCATTGCAGTGGTCAGCAGGACATGGCATCTCAATGCAGTGGTCAGCAGCACATGGCATCTCATCTCAGTGGTCAGCAAGACATGGCATCTCATCGCAGTGGTCAGCAGGACACGGCATCTCAACACAGTGGTCAGCAGGACATGGCATTTCAATGCAGTGGTCAGTAGTACACCACTACACAACCCAATATTTTGGTCACAGAACACTCAATTGTGAGACACAGAGATGTCTCACTCACCAGGCTGGGTAAGGAAAGAGTCACAGTTAGTTGTGTCTAGGGGCTAGGATCTGCCACATCATCTGTCCACTCAAATTGTTGAATGAGAAGTAGAAGTACGCTATGTGGACATTGCAGTTAAGCCACAACAAAGGGCAAATTATTATCCCAGGGATAAAATTAAAAGAGGGATATTCCAGTTTAATTATTTGTCACCACTGTCATTTAATCTGAGCTTAATCCAGTAAGCTGTTTACTTAACAGATTAGGTCTTGGTTTCAAGTCGGCTCCCAGAAAACAACCTGCTTAAAGATTTCTGATTTACTTTTCATGGATGACGTAAAACTGTGTAGTTCAACAGACGGGGAGCAAGTGGTTATATAAGAATGTTATCTGGCCTTGAAAAATGTGCAAAAGCAACTTTTAAATCAGAAGTGTTGCAGTGACAAGAAAATAGCAGTCTGGGACAGGAGTGTGTTATAAAGAAACTTGAGTAGGAGGGACTTTATAAATATTTGGGAATTGATGAAGGGTGGACAGTAAAACATGAACAAATGTAAATAAAACTCAATAAGGAATAATTCAGAAGACTAAAACTAATATGGTTACAAGTGGCATTCCCGAGGGCTCAGTCCTAGGACCCCTCCTGTTCGACATATACTTCTCAGAGGTACAGGCAAGCACAGGAGGACTATTGCTGACCAAGTTCACAGACAACTGCAAACTAGGGGCTATAATTGACTCTCTGGCTGACACAGACATCCTGCAAAAGGGTCTCACTGAGACAGATACCTGGTGTCAAAATCATGGCCTCAAGCTAAATGCTAAAAAGTGTATAGTCATCCCCTTTGGAAAAAACAAAGTACCCACAAATTACCACATAGGTGGTAGCCCCCTAAATACAGAAGATGAAATAAGGGATCTGGGGACCAAAGTAGATAGTAATCTCTCCTTTGATAATCACATTGCCAAAGTGGTTAGAAAATCCTTCTATGTGGCCCATCTAATCACAATAGGATTTTCATCCAGATCAAAAGAGGTCATTGTGCCTTTCTATACATCACTTATCAGACCCATCATAGAGTACAATGCCCCATTTGGGATGTACCTTACAAGACACCTGCAACAGCTGGAAAGACCACAGAAGTACCTCACCAAGAGGATCACTGGCCTCAAACAGATGTCCTATGCAGCACGACTTAAGAAATTCCAGCTGTACTCAGTTGCATACTGCCTACTCAGAGGTGATCTCTGCCTGACATACAAGGCCATGTCCAAGCCAGAATTGATGGACATACTCCACCTAAAGAAGACCATATCCCCTCAAGCCACACGCTCTAGGGATCTAAACCTCACCACAACAATAAATAGGACATGCTGGAGGGTAGATTCCTGTCCCAGAGACTTCCCATGCTTTGGAACAAGATTCCAATCTACATTAGGCAAAGCTCCTCGCTAACAATCTTCAAGAGAAACCTTGACGGGTTGATGGGAAATAGGAAGTTTACCCCGGGGATCACTTCAGTGGCTGTGCTGGACAGAGGCATAGGGAGCTAATTTAAGGGGGTGGTGAAAGCCAACACATTCCGGATAGGCTTATAAATGCCTTCGGGCCTAGTACCTACCTATGAACCTATGAACCTAACCTATGTAAAATAACCTTTTCATCAGGAATAAACTCCAAGCTTTAAACATATTTGATCTTCCTGTTCTGACTTACAGCTTTAGGGTGACTGACTGGCCCCAAAAGGTATTGGAGAAGTTGGACAGAAAAACAAGAAAAATGCTTCATGCTTATCAAATGATATTTAAAAATCAGTGTATACCAAGGTTATATATTCCTGGGACTGAAGGAGGTATAGGCCTCCACGAAATTGATTACGTGCAGATGTACAATCATGAGACTGCATACATAAATGCTGCTGTCACCCGATCCAGACAAAGTGAAAGTTTTAACGCATGAGGAGAAGAAGTCCAAGATGACTGCTCTGCTTAGTTTTGCGGAAGCATTTCAGTAGCAAGTGGGAATGGAAATCAAACCAGAAATGGATAAAGTCACTAAGACACTGAATGTGCCAGAAAATAAAATAAAGAAGGAATATAAGAAGGATCAGATGAGAAGGAAAGAAATGTGGAAAAAGAATAAATACTTTTGCAAGTACAGAGATCTCCTGGAACAACCTCATGTCGATCAGGATTTGACACAGGAATGGTTAAGGACAGGTGAACGGAATACAAAAGGTGAAAGGTTAAAAATGGCTGTCCAGGATAATGGACTACATAGATATTGGTTTACAATGTTCATTGAACATGAGGCAGAAGCAGACAGATGCAGGTTCTGCAAAAAAAGAAACTGGAGATAGCTGTACGTCTTGTTGCTGGGTGTGATAACATTTATGACAGAGGGCCTGTACACCGAAAAGCACAATAATCTGGCAAGACTTTTTCACTGGGTATTATGCAAGCTCTACAATACTGAAGTAGTTGAAAAGCACTGGAAACATGAACCATGAAGCACTATAGGAATGGTTCTGAAGAAGCTTGCCATTTAGCAAGTGAAAGCGCTTAACCTGTTGGATTATTCTATGTTTCGTTTAATAAAATTACAGTTTGGCTGAGGATACCATTGGTTTTTGAAGACATTTGTTTCATTTGTTTCATCTGTTCCACTGGCTTTCTAAAAGTTTATCTAACTGCTGAGAGTTTGGCTGTGGATATCGCTGGTTTTTGAAGGCATTTGTTACATTTGTTCCACTGACTTTTGTACACACTTTTCAGCTGCTGAATTGCCGTTTTTTGGTGAGTTTCGTCTCAAGACACTGGGACTGTGAACGTTCTATGTGTTATTATGAAGCACTATAGAGAATGATGAAGTTAATATCACATGGGATCACCCATTTCCAATAGTTCAAAAAATAGGTGCGAGAAAACCAGATATAGTAGTCCAAGAAAAAAAGACAAAAGTAGCCCTGATCATTAAAATTGCTACATCCAGTGATTGCAGTGCCTTACATACAGAGAGACACAGTCATAAATTACCAGGGTCTGAAAGCAGAAATGAGAGCAATGTGGAAGAAAGATACCCAGACAGTTCCAATAGTAGTAGGAGCACTACAGGTCTATAAAATAGAAGTTACAGTCTTACTTAGCTTTACTACCAGTAGATGTCACTCCATATAAATTGCATCAGAAGTCATTACTGGCACATTGCGGGAGCTGTGAAGAGCACTCCTGACTAATATCAAAGATTGAAACAATACTAATTTCATGAACTTTAATCATACCCTGACTTGATAATGGGGTCCATTCCCATCATGGTACTAGAAGTCCAAAAGCTGTCGAGAAATTAAAGAGAGTTGAACCAGAAGTAGCAGCATGACTCAGTCATAGTCTGCGTGGTGGTAAATGAGGAAAGACGGACCTCTGTGGTCTATATGAAGGCAGACATGATGGAGCTCTCAGACTATGTACCCCAAGTTGATATGATCCCAGCACTGAGCAGCATTCTACCTTTTCCAAGGGTGATGCCGCAATACAAATAGAAGATAACTGACTTTAACAATCGGCTAAGGGTTTTGTTGTCATTCAAAGAGGGTACAATATTTGTCTGCCAGGAAGGATATGGTTGACTGACGATGCTGCTTTGCTGGGGATAGTCTGCACCTGTCCCTCCAGGTTTTGAATATCGTATAAAACATTATTCACCCTCAAAGTGCCTTTTTTAATTATTTACAACCTGATAAACCTCCCAACATAATATAATCAGCCAAAGAAAATCTAAAGGTGTTACTTTTCAATGCCAGGAGTCTAAACACAAAACTTTTCTCCCCATAGACTTTCCTCACCCTGGAGAATGTCGATGCCTTTGCAGTTACTGAGACAAGATTTAAGGACATGGTGAGCACCCTGGCAGTGCTGGTCTATAATGCCTTCCATATATTGAGACCAGCTAAAGCACAGGAAGTTACAAAAGGTGGAGGTGTCTCGATTTGGATCATAAATAAAACACACCTTAAGGCTGGTCAAACAGTATGATGTGCTTGAACTTCTCCACATCAAAATGACCATCTGCAAAGTCTCATACCATGTCCTTGCAAGCTAATGGTCCCCCTCTATGACCCAGGTAACCCATAACATATACTTAAATGTACTAGAGACACTCTCTATTCAGTCCCCACCTTATACTTGTAAGACTTTAACTACACCACTATAAACTAGGAATGATATACAACCCCAAACATGCAGGCACAGAGATTCCTAGACTTTGTAAACACAAACAGCCTGAACCAGCTAGTTCGTACACACATTGGGGGTGTTAACAGTCATGATCTAGTTCTCACAAACATGGGAAAACTCTGCACACAGCCCCCCCCCACCCCCACCCCCGAGTGTAATGTTATCTGTGGTCAGGTTGGACCATAAAGCATCTCATTTGAAATAAAGATAAATCCGTGGCCCATCAGCTAACCCTGAAAGTCTTAGGAATAATTCTAAGGCAAACTTTCTGTTAACCGACACTCTACAAAATTTCAGACCCCCTCAAACACTAAGAACCCCACTGCCTATGCAGAATTATTCACAAAAACCCTGGAAAATCATGTACCTACCTGGAATAAGCACAGGACAAACTAAAAAAAAAACAAACAAGCCACCCTGGTGGAATCCCGACATCAATAAGTTGTAAAGAAAAGAAGGAAAAACATGGCAATAAATCGGAATTGCAATGCCCAACAAGGTAAAAAAAAACTCCCTTAACAAGCAACCCAAGGGGATAATCAAGTCTATTACAGCTAAATTCGGGTAAAAATAGCTTCCTAGGCCAAGGACAATCACAAGGCATTCTTCAGCTCTGTCTGCAAGCTCAAAGGTAATACGCAGTAATGTGCCAAACGAACTGTAAATGGAGTCATCTATACTAAGCCAGAAAACATAGCAAATATAATTCATGACGTATTTAGCTTCAGTTTTACTCCACTCTGCCCCCCCCCCCCCCCCCAGGCACCCTTCAGGAAATGCAATCAACCATAACCCACCCAACCTTCACTATGAAACAGGGCCTCAGTGCATTCTGTAAGGCCAAGAACACTGCATCAATAGGCCCCAGTAATATCCCAAATGAGTGCCTGATAGCAGGAAACATGATCTGTTAGAACTATTGGAATCACTGTTTAACAGTAATCTCCAGACATGCTTCATGGCAAGCAAATGGAGGACTGCAGCTGTCATCCCTCAGCACAAAGGTGGGCCATCTACAGAAATGGATAACTACAGACATAGAAGTCTGACTAGTTTCATATGCAAAACTAAGGAAAAAATTATCATGGAAATTATAAGCAATATAGGAAGCCTTCTAACACTAGATCCAATCCAGTTTGGGTTCATCAGGGGGAGGTCATGTCTACTCATCCTGTTGGACTTCTTTAAGAAGATCACTAAAGCAATGGATGAGAGCAAAACAGTGTATACTGTCCACCTTGACTTGGCCAAAGCACTGGACACAATACCCAACTTGGGTATTGTAGACAAGTTTATTAAATAAGGTATAAACCCCTATGTCACCCACTGTTTAGCCAGCTGGCTCAAACATAGGAACCAAAAAGTTAGGATAGGGGACTCTACCTCTACAAAAAGGCTTGTGAATTTCCACAGCTAAGGCTGCTCATTTTTAACATCTACTTCCCTGAAGTCGAAACCAACATCAAGTGCCTTTGGCTTACCAGATCTGCAGATGATTATAAATTAGGTACAGTCATAGAATCCTTCAAAGAGAAAAATGCACACCAAGAAGACATGACACAGACAAATAAACTGTGTCAGAGCAACAGTCTAAAAGAAATACATAATAATATAATTTGGGAAGAAGGCTACCTCTGGAAACTACTTCACTGATAACACACTCCTAGGAGTAGGCACTGTAGTCAGAGATTTGGGGATGCATACAGACAGTAACATGACCTTTGATCACCATTTGTCTGTGGTGGTAAGGACCTCATTCTATGTTATGCAACTTATAAGCAAGTGTGATGTATCTAGGTTCCTCATCAGACCAATCATTCAGTACAACTCCTATTCAGTATGTACCTGACCAGGCACATGCAACAACTGGTGTATCCACAGAAGTTCCTCACAAAAAGAATACATATTGTAAACATGTCCTACATGGACTGCCTCAAAGCCCTTTCCCTGTACTCAGTCTCTTATAGACTGATGAAATGCGATCTGTACCTAGCATACAACTATGCTGATCCCATTGTGATGGACCTGTTGCACATCTGTAAAACAAATATCATTAGAGACTACCCCTTCTCTGGAATAGGCTTCCCATCCATGTGAAGCAGAGTTCTTCCTTAACCCAATTTAATCAGAATTTGGACTAACAGAAGGGGAATCGGAAATTTCCTCTGGTCTGGTACCCATGTCTCTGTTAAACAGAAGCAGCGTGCAAATGTTTGACCATCAATATTAAAGTCTACATGTACCCCTTAAAATAACCCTAGGGGTATCAAAACTTGTCAGATACATTCGGAAAGTATGGCTGGGCTTAAAAAGGCCCCCATGTAGACGTTAGCCTAGTAATCACCTATGAACTTGTGAAACTAATACAGCCTTATTATGTCATTCAGAAATGGAAACAATTACAGGGACTTTAACTGGAGGCAGAGCAAAGAAGACAGAAGAAGTTCCATTGTTAAATGTTTAACACATTTTGCAGACACTAGTCCAAAATGCTAACTCAGGTTTTTATAGGACTTTGTAAAGTATATGTATTACAATTTAAATAAGCACGAATGTTTATCATACTTTGCCTAATGTATCTTTACAGCTAAGAACTGCCTTATTACATTGTGGACACGTTAAGAAAAACTGCTGTATTAAATTGTGGATACATTAAGACTATGTCAGGTTAGAAGCTAAGCAATTTTAGGTGCTGTGATAAGATGATATGCATACAGGGAAACAGATTTTACCTGCAGTTATGGACCCCTTCCTCCATGTAACCTGTGCATTTCCCTACTGAGCACATACGCAGAAGATCCTTCTGAAAGAGGATATGTTTTTTATCTAATACTCTTGACGATGTTGCTGTATGAAAAGCACCACCTTAACTTTGATAATGGTAGAGTAAAGTGAACTGCATTCACTGGCTTCAAGGCCACAGGCTGTTAATAACTAAATATTATGTTATATTATATTTCCCTAGAGGACTCTAGAGTGATGCTAACAAAGTTCGTAAATAGTTTTAGAGACAGTTAACAGATTATCTACATTGTTTAATCAATGAAGTAAAATGATCTAGCTCTGTACATTAAACATTATATCCACAAGTATTATCAGACCATGTATAAAATACCAAATAAAAATCAATGCAGTAATATGGAAAATGCTGAAACTGTAAAATATGTTACTGTAGTTTATGCAGTCATTGCAGTGTAATATATAAAAAT
>NC_056747.1:1272153586-1272228586 GCF_019279795.1 Protopterus annectens
CATACTGTGCAACAGTTCTGCAACTTATTTATGGATGTTACACCCAGGTTCTTCCCTGTAAAAGGATTACTGGTTCAACAGCACCTCCTGGCTGTCAAGTGCAGTAAATAGTAAACAGAGGACTTCTACGCCTGGTTAATAAGAACTTTAAAATATTAAACAGAATGTGATGTATAGAAAAATATCCCAGAAATGATGACAAAGAAGATGTAGGATATCAAAAATGAGATGTAGGCATCCTGCAAGTATATAAGCCCTCCCCCCAAATATATTCTTTATGCAGTAATGTCTGACTTTTGTATGACTTGTAGGTTGTTGAGCCAAAGTTGCTGCAGCATTTACAGTGTCTGTAATTGTTTTGCATTATTCATTCCACAAAATAATTAATTCATTTATTAATAGGCCTAGATTGTATAATATAATCTTACTATTTTGCATTTTAGGAATATGTTTTTGCAGTATCTTCTTTACAGCCTTCAGCAGCTGCTAAGGGATTGATGTTTGTCAGGTCATATAGCCTGCATTTTTTGGATTGATGAGCAGAACAGTCTGGTCTTCAACATCCGTTATGTAGGAAATGATATGGCAATATCACCAGCACACCATTTCCTAATGCAAAATAGGTGTTTTATTCTTTAAGGACAGCAGGCATTGCATTTTTAGGTAAAGCACTGAATGCAAAATTGTTTGCTAGTAATGACCTCTACATTAGTAGTAGTTCTCTTTAATGTAGAATTATTCAGATGACTTTTTTTTTTATAAAATCTTTTTATTGATTTTTAGTCATAACATACCAAAATAAAATTTGCAACATGACTAACAGATATGTACACACAAAAATTCCACTACATACAATAACTATGTACAAATATACACAGCCCATCTATGAAGAACCCCCAGATCGGAGGATCCAATGCAGTGTGATTACGTTAATATATTTTCGTATACCAGTTTCCAAGCTTCCCTCTGTGAAGGATTTAGCCTCATGGAATACCACAAATATTTATGAGCAGAAAAATGCTTCCCAACTATCTGTTTGAGTCCTTCCCATGAAAGGGTTGATCTAGCTTTCCAATTTAGGGTGATATAGTATTTAATCATCATAAAGGCTGTTATTAGGAAATAAGTGTTCTTAATGTCCATGCCTACCAGGTGTATGTGTAGGAGGGCAAATTGCCATGAAAGGGTAGATTTTTCATAACCCATTTTTTCTAATTTGACTCTGAGGGCGCACCATAGTCTGTATGTGCACTTGCAACTCCAAAAGATGTGGATAATATCTGCTTCCGTTCTAGGGCAGAATTGACAAAAGGGTGGGACTTCCTTATACATCTTGTTTAATAAAGCAGGGGTGTAATATGCATTATTTACAATCATAAGTTGGGTATATCTGAATTTTAATAGAGGAATAGCTTTGGAAAATTTTTGAGTGGCTTGGGCAATGGCATTGGAGGAGATCAAGGGGTCTTGTTTTAGCCAAAAGTTAGAGTGGATAGCCTCTTTCGTGCATCTAATCGCTGAGATTAATTTGTAGGAGTGAGAAACCATTTTCTTTTTACGAGTTAGCAGATCCCATAGTTTCTTACACAACTCTATCTGCGGATCAGGAATAACTGTGTCTCTCCAGAATTTGTTGCAAATGTCCATTAGTTGTCTAATTATAGTGGTGTACTTGAACGAAAGCTTCAACTTGATTCTGATGGAAGAAGTATGTTCCGTCTTGTAAGAGAAGAAATCCAGAACAGTTTTATTTTTGATAAGTGGGAACTTATTTAGATTAACCAACTGCTCGTTTATTCTAATGTTAGGATTAAGGTGTAATGGTTGGAGAAGGTGAAAAGCAGGCTGAAGATCTAGGGAGTTAAACAAGTTTTGAGTACATTTGATTTGAGACCATAGGTCATTTTGAATTTTGTACTTTCTTTTGGCAGATAAGTCTAAGAAAGGTAGAGCCATGGGGTTAATGGAAAGTGACTTAATATAATTGTAATAAAGTTTGACCCAAGCTGGGCACCAAACATTAAGTTCCTCTCTGAAAGTTGCAACCTTAATTATTCTACTGCTTCTATTTATTTCATATAATAGTCTAAAATCTGGAAGGTTTAAACCACCCTTCTCTTTAGGGTATATAAGTTTTTCATAGCTTATCCTGATGGGCCTTGGGTACCAAATAAACTTAGAAAGAGTTGATTGAATCTTATTAAAGACTTTATTATGAATCAGGGTGTTGGTAGCATTTAGGACATACAGCAATCTAGGTAGAATATTCATTTTGATAATGGCTACCTTCGAGAGAACCGGAAGTTTTAATTGAGTCCATCTTTCCATATCTTTTTGTATCAAGCCCCAACATCCAGTGAAGTCCCCTATATGTTGTATACTTCCCTCAGTTTGGAAGGATACCCCTAGGTATTGAAGGTGGTCATTGATTTTTATCATAGGTAGAGATCTTTCATTAGGTAATTGCGAGTAGATGTTAATCGGAAAGATCGTTGTCTTATCTAGGTTCACCTTATAATTCGAGAATTTGGAGAAATTTTGCAAAGTACTATTGATTTTGTTAATATCAGAGTTGGGAAGGGAGTAATAAATATTCAAATCATCTGCATAAGCTGATAGAGGTATTTCAGTATTAAATAATCTTGGGATATGGTGGAATGTTCTCTGTTTGATTAGTAAAAGTAAAGGTTCAATATATAGGTTAAATAAAAGCGGTGAAAGAGGGCATCCCTGTCTGATACCATTATTAATCATTATTCTTTTGGAGCTATATTTGTTTATTTGTAGAGTGGTATATGCATTTTTATAAAGGGTATTAAGAGTACGTATAAACTGTGCCGGGAAATTAAATTTTTCTAGAACCGAGATCAAGAATTCTTTGCTTATTCTGTCAAATGCTTTGGATGCATCGATTGCTAGAGCGTAGCAAGGTGTACGCTTAATCAATGATAAAGAGGACATAGCATTAAGTGTAAGTGTCTGGTCAAAGGTTTGTCTCTGGTTTATAAACCCTGATTGTTCAGGAGAGATGATTTTATTAATCACAGATTTCAATCTACAAGCTAAAATTGCTGCCAAAATTTTAATGTCCATATTAATGATAGAAATGGGTCTATAATTATTAGGTTGGTACTATCCTTATTAGGTTTGGGGATTAAAATAGTTCGGGATGCATTTAGGTGGGGGTCAGAGATATCTTCCTGAATAATAAAGTTAAATAGGTGACAAAGAATGGTAGCTAGTTTCTGGTTAAAAGCTTTGTAAAATTCCGCCGTGAATCCATCCGGTCCTGGCGCCTTATTGTTTTTAAGGTTATTGATCGCAGACATAACATCTCTTTGATTAATATCGGCCGCTAATAAGGATCGATGATGTTCGTCTATTTTAGGTGTTGCTAAATTGTCAAGGAAAATGTTCAGATCTTGCTTGTCTATATGATTAGGGTTAGGATTGTATACTTCTTCGTATATATCTTCAAAAATCTTAATGATGTCTTGTGTGTTACATATATAATTTTGATGAACCTTAATTCTTGAGATAGGGGGAGTATTGCTATGTTGATTAATCAATCTCACCAGAAACCTAGAGGGAAGTTGAGCCCAATGAGAATAATTAGCTAGGGCTTTTATCTCATAGAATGATAGATTATCCACCTGTATTGATGTCAATTTTAACTGTAGTTGGGAAATCTCCTTTTCTAAGTCTGGTGAGTAGTTTCGTTGGATACGTGATTCCAGGGATCTTAATTCCTACTGTAAACTCTTCTCTTTAGAGATAAACTCGTTCTTATAATGGGAGGCTTTATTGATTAATAATCCTCTGATCAGAACCTGAGTGGTAGCCCAAGAAATATCGAATGAGGTGCTGGGGTCCTTAATAGCAAGTATACATTGATCTAACAAGGTATTAATTTCTTTCTTAATATCCGATTTTCTAAGTAAATTAGGGTTTAGTTTCCAGCTTCTCACCGGAATATTTGGAGGGGTAGATCGGGACCAATCTACAGATAAAGTAATCTTTGAGTGATCAGATATTGATCTCGGTTCAATGACACTAGTAGTTGCAAATTTATGGAAAATGTCTGAAATCAAGAAAAAATCCAGCCTGGACCAGGACTTATGAAACTGAGAGAAAAAGGTAAATTCTCTGTTTTTAAGGTTGTCGGGATCATTACAATAGGGGTCGAATAGATTAAAGTCACTTTTAAGGTCTGCAATAGCAGAGGAGGCTTGTGGATTATTTACGGACATCTTATTAGATCTGTCTAGATCTGGGTCTTGGATAGCGTTCCAATCCCCCCCAATTATATAGTGGTGTTCCGGGAACTTATGAAGAATGTTATACAAGTTCGTTATGAAGTTGTGTTGAAGTGTACAGGGGGCATAAATGTTTAGGATCATAATAGGTTTATCTAAGTAGTCTATTTTAGTTACAAAGTAACACCATCTGCCCTCAGAGTCAAAGTCCTGTTTTATAATAGTGTGTTTAAAGGAGTTTTTAATAATGATAGCTACTCCTGCTTTATTAGTTTTAATCCCCGCTGCTATAACTTCCTTGATCCATCTTTTATTTTTTAAGGAGCTCCATTGCTCTCTTAATAGATGAGTTTCTTGTAATAAGATGCATTCTAGACTGGATTTGAACAGGAGGTGAAGGATAAGTTTTCTTTTAGTTTCAGCTTGTAGGCCTTTGACATTCCATGAGGCTATCTTCCACATAACAATCTTATCATTTGTGGATAAAAACAAAGGATAATCTCTTTAAGGGTGCCAACATTTAGCACAGAGGGGGTAAAAATATATAATACATTATAAAACCATAGATGGGCGACACTTCCAGCATATCTCCCGTGCATAACCACTGACTCCTTATTCAGATGACTTTTAATTCTGCAGAGATTGTGCATATTGACTTAGCATATGTTATCAGGAGTAATATTTCCTATGATCTCATAAATACTCCTCTGTTTACACATGGCTGGATCTTATGGTAGTGATCTTTATACAGTTTAATGTAGTTCATCCAACACTACCAATAAAGCATATGTAATTTTTTTTCTCCATAACAATAAAGGGAGTCCTCAGTCAGAAAAGTGGCTCTAACTGTTGATGTGGGTGTGTGTATGTGTGGGGGTTGGGGATTGTCTGTGTATGAAAGTACCTTATACTCTTTAAGCTGGCTTTGCAGGACTAGTGTGCAAGTTTTCTGTGTGTGTGTGTGTGTGTGTGTGTGTGTGTGTGTGTGTGTGTGTGTGTGTGTGAGCGCGTGTGTGCACATGTGTGCATGCGTGTGTGCCTGTGTGCGCGTCAGTGCGCACATATGTGTGTGTGTGTGTGTGTGTGTGTGTGTGTGTGTGTGTGTGTGTGTGTGTGTGTGTGTTTGTGTTGGTGCTCTTGCTTGACATTACAGAGTGCCTTTTACACCAGCATGTGGGACACTGTTATTGTCATATTTTCCTCAATAGACACTGCTGATGTCATCAGCTATATGTGATTTGTGGATATGCACTATTTCCACCAGGGCAGGCTCTGACACTGGCCTGGAGGTCAGGCAAAAGTCAACTCATCCTGTACGATACAGATTACAGTAACATGACTTTCAGTCTATCCACATACACCATGGCATGGTTTGTAGTTCCTGTGTTTTCTTGATGAGAAACCCCTGTGGTCTCTCCAGCTGCTGCATGTGACTAGTGAGGTACATGTAAAAGAGAGCATCATACTTTATTTGTGTTCTGATGAGGTTTGAGTACAGTGCTGTCATGCATTCCTAAGATCTAAATATGATGGTGTGACTTATGATGTGCACAACACAAGCTTTCAATGCCACTTTGGACATTTGGTGGTCTAAGTTCAGATTGCTATATATGTGTGTTCCCAGTGCTGCATCACTGGGTTTTAGCATAGCAGGACTGTTGTCAATGTTGTAATTAGCAGGGAATTCCACTTTGCAGAAGGACAAAATAAAGACAGCTCTACTGGCACAGGTTTATTCACCAACTTTCACAGCATGTGTTCGGTTGGTGAGCCACGGGGTTACCCATCTAGTGATGTAATGGTTAATTCTCAGATGGGAGAGTTTCTGAAAGATACCTGCATGGGAGACTGTGTCAAAACCCTAGGCCAGACCACAATAGGCAGTATGCACTGTTTTACCTTCATCCAGGCTTATTGCACAGAATTAGTGGGCTATGACAACATCACAGATAACTATGGTGTGACTCAGTGCATACACCTTCCTGATACGGTTGAATTCACACTTTGACACACTCTCCACACCGGATACGTTCCCGTAGAATGCTGTACATCAACATGCACCCATGTGAGTTGGGCAGGACACCACCTGATGTGTGTGTGTATAGACACATCCTGAATGCCCTCAGCTGTGAGGTAGACCATAGGTCATCATGGACCTTTTCTAAAAAGACACTAGTAATATCCCTGCTGTATACAACACACCTGTGTGAATTGTTAATGCTACATCCATGCCTGTTACATCTGTTAGATGTCCTCAAAGAGGTCACCAAGGGCATGCATGATGACAACACTATCATCCTGTGGAACTTGACCAGGCTAAGGCATTTGACACAAATCCACACTGAGGTATTCAACCAGCTGTCAGATGTGGGCATAAACAGCTAATTCACCAAGTTGGTAGACCAGTGGATCACATTCATGGCATCTCACTAGTTTGAAATGCGTGAAGTGACCTGTATCCCAGGTCCAATGATCAGGTTAGTACATCATGGCTGTCTACTAGGCCCTTTCCTGTCCATTATTTAAGTGATGGACATGACAGATGACATACACATCCTGAGTCCAAACAGCTACCTGAAGGACTACATGTTATGGGAAATCATTAACTCCATCTGTGATATTAGTAATAATATAGACAGTATCAGCACATACCAAAGATTGCTTCCACAGCCAAGACAACACCTGGAATGACAAGAAAACATGGGGGACTGGTTACGTCAGGGAAACAAACACACAACCTAAGAATAATGTAGACATCAGACCCTATAATCAGATCAATAGGTACGTGACCTGTGTCCTGGGACCCTATAATCAGATCAATAGGTATGTCACCTGTATCCTGGGACCCTATAATCAGATTAATAGGTATGTCACCTGTGTCCTGGAGTAGACGGTAAGTGGGACATCCACCAACATGCAGTCACAGTGCTCACTACTCCCTTGTATGTAACCCATGTACTGAGTATGTGTAGGACATCCACATTAAAGGCTACAATACCTCCATAAGTCACAGCCTTCATCACAGCAATAACTGAGTACAATGCACCCTTCTTCATGTACCTCCCTACACATCTTCCACTGATGTACAACTAAAGTGTACCACCTTTGTCACAGCGAGCTGTCACACAGCCTATTGGCCATACCTTGGCATTCTTTTTGTGGCATATACATGACTGTCTGATGGTGTAGAACACCCATCAGGTTGTTACACCAGATGCATGTGTGTTACCAGTTTTGCTGATGCACACAGTACATATGTAGGTATTTGACAACATTAATGGCATAGAAAACATTCATGACAGTAGATATATATATATATATATATATATATATATATATATATATATATATATATATATATATATATATATATATATATATATATATATATATATAAGCCATACACACCAATCAACTAGCCTGTATTTCTCATAATGTTTCATACAGGTATAGCAGTTTCCCTCCTAACTTCTCCAGCCGATGTTACAGTACCAGGACAGAGTGCATGGTTATCCTCATAGAGTGTGGATGTATCATAACAGCTGTACAAGTGTGTCTGTGCAGAATCATCTCTTATCCCTTTAAATCACCTATATTATGTCAGAGGCATGGGATTACTGGTGGTATTATTCTGATATTGTCCATGATTGTGGTTGGTTCTTTTAATGTTGTCCATGAACCTTTACTTGTGTTCCATTTGATGTAGACCTCTGCTGAGAGTACACTCATATTCAGGCATATCAGTTTGCACAGCTTCACAATATGCATCCTACAGCAATTGTATGTCAGATCCTTGATAGATGTCCTCTGCATTATTCATGTAAGGATGCTTATCTCACACAGTTATTGTCATCTTGTGTGGCAGTCACATAATACACATGTTCACTGTGCAGTCCCTAGTGTACCATATATATATAATTATATATATATATATATCTGATCGCTGTTGCTGCTACAACCATCTTTCATTGACATGCCCTCATCTACTTCCTCTTTCCCTGAATTCATTCCTACAGTTTATCTGTCCCTGTTCAATACACACACTTCTCTGAGTGTTCATTTTACATAGCAGTCCCATGTACTGTTACAGATCATTTACACAGCTACAGTACAGAATGCCAGGAATGGGATATCACAATACTCTGCATTGTAGGTACACTGTCCTGTACTGTGTTTGGTCCATATGCTTAACATTCATACCTCTCAACTGTCCAAATTTTCACAGAATGTCCAGATGTGCTTCTTATCAAATTTGTGGTTTTCTGCCATATCACTGGGATGATCTCAGGACTGATGTGACTCATTATTATATACATTTGAGTTCATACCTCTCAATTGTCCAGATTTTTACAGAATGTCCAGATGTTTGCCTCATATTTTTGATCTTTTCCTCATAAAATTTTGTTTTTGTTTGATAAATCACTGGAATGTCATAGCGGATTGAAGTCAGAAAATAATGGCAAATATTTGAGTTTCAAACTTCATGCTCTTCAGAAAATGCATGCTAATGTAAAACCTATTATTCTATCAACTTTCTAAATTTATAAGAATAATATTTTAAAAATGTCCCTATTTTTGGTGTTTTGTCCCCCCATTATTTATGGCTTTGTCCGGATTTCTTTCTCTAAGAGGTTGAGAGGTATGTTTGGGTTTCATATTTCACATCCTTCAGAATGTATCATAACACAAACTCCTGGTAATACTAGCACATTGCTGTAGGCATATATGTCAAATACGTCACTATTTTTGGGTCATTGTCCCTGCATTATGTTTGCCTTTGTCCAAGATTTAGAGCTATCTGTGAAGCCCTGGTTATCATTGTGGTATTCCACACAAAACCATGGACCTCAGTGCTCTGGTTTTAACAGATGTGCTCTCAGTAGACTGGCAACACTGTCGCTAGCCACGAAACCGCACTTAAGTGCGGTGCACATCATGAATATGCATTGCACGCTGCTGCTCGCCAAGCACCGCTGCGGATGCCTACACAGAGTTTATTGAATCCTGAGGTTTGCTTGTTTTTTATAGGATGGGAAGCAAAACATTATGTGGCTTACCTTCGCTTTTTCTGTTTTTTTTTATTTTCTTATTCCTTTTCTAGAAACACACTTTGGGTAACCCATTCATGACTATAGAAACTTTTTTAGTGAACGTCCATTTGAAATCCATAGCTCCCAATAGTTTCACGTCAGTGTTTGGATGTGTATTGCTTAACCAATTGACTTCTTAATTAATTACCGGTAGGTTGAGAGAACAAATGTCAAGAAGTTTTTCTGAAATGTGCTTTAATAGAAATATTTATCTCTAGTTCTGCACATTTTCATATTTGCTTTCATATTTTCATAAGTGAGTGGACTGCTTGCTGTTGAAGGTCATATTTTGAAATATATTAGTGGGAGAGAAGAATCTACTGTTAATGTCCATGTATCATGCACAGTCCTAAAAGTATTGCTAGTTGTTTGTTAGTCATAATCAAGTCATTTAATATTTCTCCATTTCCACTAATGTTCACAAAATCAAGTACCTTAAAAATGTTACATGGCATCTCCTGATACCTTAGATGATGCTAAAGAAAACTATAATTGAAACCTAAACTGCAGTTGTGTAGATCAAGAAATATTGAGTGGCGTTTACATTGCTAATCATGCAAATATGCATCATTTAGATTTCTATAAATATTTCAAAAGCAAAAAAAGTAGTAATTACCATGCTGTCATACGAAAGCTTGAGTGTGCTTGTAAAAATGTGTTGCTGATACCTTTGTCTAGGTTTTTTGTAAACTATGAAAATTTATTTGAGAAAACTTAGAGAAAGATGTAAAGCTGTTTTTTTTTTTTTTTTTTTTTTTTTTAAATATTATAATAAATGACCACACCATTCCTTAATTAAAAGCAGATGTAATGTCTGGAAAAGAAATGGGAGTTACAGTAGGCAGTAGGAACAAGTACTTCAAGAAGGAAGCATCTTGAGGCTGGTGCCAATGACACTCGATTTTGCCTAAGGATCGCCATGTTATATGCTAATAAATTGAGAAATGTGATAAAGGCAAAAATAAAAAGTAAAAAAATTCATAAAGAAGTGCTTGTTTTAAAATTGCTGACACAAAACATATCAAAAGATTATAGTATGCTTAAAGCACAGCAAACTGCATATGCAATCAAACATGATATAATAACTTTAAGATAAAACACATCCGTGTTGTCTGTCCTGCAGAATTAGACATCTTGAGAAGAGAACTATCTAAATCCTTCACAGTAAATTAATGAAAAACATTTCAGATGTGAACACCAAAAGTAGGCATGTTAAACAGTGTTTAAATAGTGCTGTATATGTATACATAATTGCTGTTTTTCTGCTCTATATGCAAAGATGTACATAACGATTTTTCCATGTACTGTAAAGTACCACAATAAACTCAGTAAAATGTGGTTAGACTTTTCATTCAAGCAAAAAGATGCGTATGTTCAAGCCATTTAATTTCCATGAAATGTAGAAATGCGGAAAGATAATCTTACATTAGCAAACCATGGCACATTTCAGACTAAACACGCTGCAGGAATGTACACCCGCTGAGAAGTCAGTATAAAATATGCAGTAAAGCATAATGTAAATCCATAGAGCTTATCAACTAAAAGCACAAATCATTTTCAAAAGGTATTATTTAGTGAATGAAAGCTAGTGCAGACTTTTCTATCAGAAATAAGCTAAAAGTAATAAAGCTTAATTAAAGCAATGTGTCTGGAACAAAGATTTCTGATTCCTTGAGTTCTTATCTACAAGATCAGTTTTCTGTTGATTGCATTTGCATGGTAATAGAGATATGACATCAGTGGTGCAGTACACAAGATGAACAACAGGAGGTGCTGTGCATAGAAGAGTGATCATTAGTAGGATGCCCTAAGCACCACCCACATGTTGACCTGTAGAAGACAATGATAGTCTGTAGAACAGGCCTGCAAAACTCTGCAAATTGGCAAGGCCACATTCCTCTTAGCAAAGCATAAGAGTGCCACAAGGGTAGATTTCCAGGTGGAATGGGAGCAATTGCTTAATTATTTAAAAATGTTAAACTTTTACAATTCTTTTTAATTTTTCAGTAATATGTCATAGAAATAAGAACTCTACCTCTACATTCCATGTTGGGGCATCAGTGTGAATTTTGGGTTTCCACACTTTCAAAAATTGTTCAGGTTTGATATCATTTTCACTGTCTGAGTTCTGCTGACTTCTTACTTTGAGCTTCAATGTTCAGTACTTTGCTGATGTGTGAATTACTCATTATAAATTAATGTAATTCTGTATTCCACTGAAAGACAACATCTCTGCTTTCAAGAAGAAATTTAACATAAACAACAGCCAGCTTGTTGTATCTTGGAGCTCATAAGTGTCTTAAAAATGGTCATCAGCCATAAAAGAACATTACTTTTTCTTACTAATGATAGAAACTTGTTGCTGGCATGATATTTCCAAAATGGACAACATCGCTAAGATTGCTTAGGTTCTACTATGAATTCAACTATGGATCTTCTTATTCCACAATGCTGACAATCCAAAACTCCAAACAATAATGCCAGAAACAAAGTGGATGAAAAAATTAAATTTAATCTAAGCATTTTGGGGGGAGCCCCCTTCACCCCCTGTAATGCCTTGGGCAAGCCTCCACACCCCCTGAACTTATATATCGCAACTCCATGGGTGCACCAACTCAAAGAAAGGAAAAATCTCCAAAAATAATTTAGTCCCTGCCAATGCATACTTACTGATCAGATCAACAGTGATTTCCTATTGAAAACAGTATTTAACTATATATTTTTTGGTGTACTAACACTTGAGGAATTTAAACCTTTACTACCAGTAGATGAGCTTGTTGCTTATTGCGTGCTTACTTCAAACTTTACTGTTTAAAAATTATGTCAAGAATTAGCATATAGAGTTCTTTTTAGCAATTACTCTCTGTAACATTTGTCTAAAGAGCAGCTATTTCCCTTGACATCTGAAACTCAACAGTATTTACTTTCTTTAAAATTTATTTTCTCCACCCAACTTTTCTGCCCCATTGACCTCTTTAATTTGTGTGACACATATGGTAAGTTGTCTTTTTTAGGCAGTGAATATTAAATAATCATCCAGCCATTCAGTGCTGAAAACTCTTTTTTCCAAATTTTCACGGAATCTGTCCTTAGTTTGAACTTCAGTGTTTGGCAATTTACTGATGAAGCATGCAGACATGAAGCATATGTCCTGCAAATCAAAACATTTTTTTTATCAAAGTGAAATAATAGATTTCTTTTCAGCAACAAGTTCATCATATTCTGGGGTCATTGTTGAAGTAGATTTCAAAATATCTTCCAAATGCTTATCAGTTTCAACAGAATACTCATTTTTTTTTTGTTTTATTTTTCTCATGTTCATAACTGAAAATGACTGCTCACATATGTAAATGCTTCCCGAGATGCTGAGTACTGTTGCCGTTTCTGTAATACTTCTCTACGTTTTGCTGTCCAGACTTCTGCAGATAACCTGCAGGCTACCTTCCTTGTGCTTGCTTCATTAAATCGTTCAACACTGAAGACTAGTAAACTCTAGATGGACATGTACAGGGACATCTTCCCGTTTCACAGAAAAGGGATCTACAGCCATCTTCAGAGGAATTACTTCTACTTTAGACAAAGCAAATCTGTCAAATCTTTCAACCAGAGCATCAATTTGCTTTTTCTGTTGTTCTCACAATGTAACATGTTTGCGGTTAGAGATAGGTTGTGCAGATAGGAAAAACTGACACATCCTCTCCAGTCAACTGCCGACTCCTTAAAAGTTTCAGTTCCATTTTGAAAGCTTTCACAGCTGCAGATAGTTTCACTGTGATTTGATCTTTTTTCGTAGTTCCTTGCTCAGATTATTCAGGTATGCTATAAGATCAGACATATATATACCAGGACTCATTTGCAAGATCTTGCAATTTGTTTGGCTCATTGATTTTTTTAAGAAATAACAAAACACTGAAACACTCTTCCTTGTTTCGACCACTTGAGTCCCCTGTGATAAATGATATCACTGCACTTGGCTGCTGCTTCATTGGAAAACATTGCAAATGTCCTGCATTTTCTTCTTCTAGATAGTGGAGGTAATTAACTATAGCAAATTCCACTGATATTCCAAAGTCAAACTGTAGCCATTGGCTACAAAATACCTGCTGATATGCACCGCACTGATGTTCAGTTATCGATCTCCTGATAGTCTTAAACAGTACCTATGCCAGTGTTTTCCCGATACACAGCCAGTGCACTATAAATTGAAATAGTTACAATTCTGGTAAAATCCGGTTCCAGCTTATTCATACTGTTCATCACTTTTAAAGAAATTTCTTTTCAAGTTGTATGACCTTTAATAGAGTTCATGTTAAGACGTTCTTCAATAATAATTTCAACATTTCTGTCAACACATGGAATAAAAGGAAAAAGTTAGGTGATGCCTTTAGTGTCAGTGTTTTTATCCATTTCTAGGGAGAAAAAGCAGAATTCACTGGCTCTTGGTTTTAGCTGACCAGTCAGACTGGTAGTTCTCTGATTGGGTATTGTGATAAACAGAAATTCTCAAATAATCCTCTGTTTTCTGTCCATGACCCTGAAATAGAAATAACCATTCACGTCCTTTGAACTCTGTAAAGCTTTTCCCAGCAGCAGCAGTTTCACCTTAAATGCAAGCGCTAAACATCAGTATCAGAAATAGAAGGTCTAAGGACCTGAATTTCATCAGTGACTTAGATAAGACCTGCTGGAGAGATATATGTGTCCCACAGACTGCCCCTATTATGGAACAGGCTTTCCATCCATTGTGAAGCTGAGTTTTTCTATTATCAAATTTAAGCACAACCTAGAGCAGTTTAATTGGGAATAGGAAATTTACACTGCACCCGGCACCCATGTCCCTTATGGACAGAGGCAGCTTACAAGTGCCTGGCCCTCAATGTCCTATTTGGACACAGGACATCATTATTATTTCAGGAAAACTTGGCTAGGCATATATATATATATATATATATATATATATATATATATATATATATATATATATATATATATATATATACTTCTGGCCACTTCATCGAATGACAAAACACTGAAATGAGGTTGCCAAAAAGTTAATTTTATGAACACCTGGATCACAGTGATTTAATGCTGGGAAATAAACCATTTGGCCACCAAAGCTTTAAAACAAAACTGAAACAAATCTAACATACCCAAATGGAGGGCTTCACCCCCCACACCACCTAACTAAATATACCAACTCCAAGATCACACTATAGTGGAGAAAAGGACAAAGTTCACCTTGGTGGGTAATTGGTTAGTTTCCTGGCGTTAAGTTATGGTGATCCAGGTGTTCATAAAACTAACTTTTTGGCAAGTCTCAGTGTTTTGTCAATCGATGAAGTGGCCATTCAGGAAATAGAAGTAGATCCATAAATATATATATATATATATATATATATATATATATATATATATATATATATATATATATACACACACACACACACACACACACACACACACACACACACACACACACACATACATATATACATATATATATAATTTCAGGAGTGGGGGAAGCTTGCTGTCTGCATCAGGACTAAAAGGAAACTTGATACCCTGTAAAAAAAAATGTTTTCTCAAGCAGTTGCACTCTGTAGGTTGGTTCCTCAAGCTCTTGTAACATGGAATGTCATAGAAGAATAATAACAGTCCACTGGCAGTCCTCTGGAACTGAATACACATAGTACACACAACCAAACAGCAAAGTGTTTTTGGTTTTCTTGTATATCAGCAAACAAAGATCACACAGTACTAAAAGCAGACTTTTTTACAATATACGTTGTGTCATACGTTTACCCAGAGTTCATTCTGAGCTGAAAATAAACAGTAACTCCTGCAGACACGGTTATACTTCCAAATTATGATTCCTTCTCCATTAAATGAGCACAATTAATGTTATAATAAAGAATAAATAAAAATAAATGTTTTAAAATCATGAACATCTTTTTCTAGTGTAAAGTAACTATAGCATCTAGACCCTTTCTTTATTTATCACATAGAAGTCGGAAGCTATATCAATCATCTGTCCAAATGACCCAGTCTCTGTCCTCACGTTTTGGTCAGTTAGTTGTTTCTTGTAGTGACAGTATCTAGCAGATAACAAATATACTTGCATTAGTGAGACATATAAATGACATAAGCAAACAGAAAAATCTTCTGCCCATTTAAGATACCACATCTCTTGTCAGTTTGCCCAATGCAGAAAGGATGTATTTCAGTCCAAATGAAATTCATTCACTTCAGCACTTTCAGCAAAGAATTTTTAATCTTTTTCAAACTAAGCAAAATCATCTCCAGTCTGTTATTCAACCAGTTAGTATAAACATACTCCCCAGGGACATTAATTTATTTAATATGCAGTCGTCCAAGATTATCTAATTTTAGACTCTCTTAAAGATATTTTTTAACAAAATATATACGAATATAACTTAATCCATTTAGTTATATCCTGATCTTACAGAGCAGAAGAAAATCTTAGAAACATTCATACCAGCGGCTAAGGCACTCATATTTATGAACTATACGTCTAGAAAATGTCTGGCTTTCACTGCATGGTGAGAGTATATAATATAATTATTAGAAATACAATCATATTATTATGGTAAAATTCCAAAGAAGGGAAAATTCAGTGTAACAGCAATGGAAGCACCTTTCAGTCATGTTGTTGGTTTCAGAACGCAAGTACATAATAGTGGAGATTCGATTTTTGGAGCACCATGCATACTGTTACCCAATGCACTGCAGTCAGCAGCTAAAGGTCAGACACCTTTATCTGATAATACAAAAAAGGGAGCAAGGTTTGAATCCTGGAACTCTACACATTTATTGCTATGTATTCAGCAACTGTCTGAGGAGGCAAGAAGCGAAGTACCAGTCACCCAGTCAGATGGAACATTAACTTTGGATTTGGGGAGAGGTCACATTGCCACAATGACTGGACCTTCTGCACTGTAAATGCCACAAGAGACACTGCAACACAGAAGAGAAAACTACCTGCCCATGTAAGAACACAGCCCTTTATGTGGCAGGAGTATTGGAAAATTGTCACACCCCTCACAAACAGCTTTGTTAATGGGACGTTATACTAATGACTACTGCCTGTAAAGGAAGTTTGGTTTAAATACACATTCAAAGACATCTCTTTTCAGTTGTGCTTGTTCCAAGCAGTGTATTTCAAGTCTTAGTGCACTAAAAGACCATCTTTAACCAGCCAGCTACATGGCATGATAAGGCAAAGATGAGGCAACAACCTAGCCATCTCTGATTTGACTACTGGTCACTAAAGAAGCTTGCCAAAGAAGAGCGAGAAAAAAGAAGAGGCAGAGAATACTGACCTCTTTGCTATGAGTGGGATGAATGTGCTTTGGTGTCACGTTGTTGTAGACCATGATAACTGAAAGGGATGGCCACAGGTTGTGGGAGTAGGGTGTCTTATAGAAGCAAGACATGCCCATTTTCAGAACACAAATTATATGCACCCACATAATAATGTTCCCAGCATGTAAAGGAGGAGTTAGCTTTTATATATCAAACTGCACAGCTTAAAATAACCACAGTTTTATGACCTCCCCATTATGTCCACTCCCCTAACTGATCAGAACCCACCCCTAGTCCCTATAGCTGAAAAATCTGTCCTTGCCTAAAAAGAAGAGACCCATCTGGCAGTAGGATATGTCAAGAGTGCACCCTAATGTGATGTCCCTGGGAGGATGGAGTGATTGGACATTTGTGAAGACCATATTTAGCAGTCATTTGACCCAATGAGTCTACTAAAGACCACAGGAAAAAAATATTATCTTTAACCCAGGGTATAAAAGCTCTCATTTTAAGTTTGGACCAATACTTAAATGGAAAAGACATAAGAACTGGACAATAAAAGGCTGTTTCTTTCTTGTCTGTGTGTGACCTTATGAAGATAATTGTACTTTGTACAACTAACATCTGTATTATACTTCAGAAAACACTTACTTGGAATTTGGGGGGGGGTGCTTCAAGGGCTGTAGAAGCTCAAAATATATAAATTGTATGCTGAACTAACATTTACTAATGCACCCTATGTTTCTGTTATAGTGGTGTCAATGATGTGTGATGCAATGCATACTCTTTTCTGTTCCTATTTCTATGTTATAAATGAGATGCTGATAAACAATACCTTTCACCTGGTGCTTAGAAATCTGTCTAATCCCCTGTCAGAACATTTAATTTAGGTCTTATACAGGTCTGACTTTTAAAGACAGATACCATCTGCATCAACTAGTCTGTCCTCTCACTTTTCTGTATACCTTCTTACCTACCTACCTACTTACTGAATAAAATGTAGACCTATCTATGCATTGGCCTGAGGTAACTCAAATAATAGTTGCAGAGTGGCTACACTGGTTAAAAGAGGTTTCCCATTCAACGTATGAATGATACTCGATGAAGGTTTCCTTTTTTATAATGAGTCAGTCCTCTCTTTCAATACCCCTAGTGTTGACTTCAAGTTATGTCACATGTCATGACAGAGCCAGCTTTCTTCGTCAGCTTTTCTTATCCGATTTTGATAAACATAATAATTTTCTTTGTGTGAATTGGAAGTTAATTCTTAGTTCTTTTCTAGACAAACATGGATTATTCTTAACTCCTAATAATAGAGTTATGCAATTGTTAACATATTGTATGAGCCCACATAACCTTCTTGAGCTATTTTCATACATTATATCCCAAACTGAAAGGGTTTGCTCTCTTTCCATCTCTGTAAAGACTTTTGTCAAGGACTGATTTATTTCTTTTTTTTTAAGATCTGTCAAAAAGTGTAACCTTGAGTATGTACCAGAACCTACAGTTTTCTTGGGCAGTTTGTGAAGTCGCTTAAAACTTCTTCACAGCCAAATGTTGGAATTGTTATGTGGATGTTATCCCTGCTATGTCAGCAAAATAAGGAGGTTGAAAATTATATTGCTGTGTTAATTGCGTTATAATTCACATAATGTAGAGGGAAGGACATCCATTTAGATATTAAATGGGATTCATT
Source organism: Protopterus annectens (assembly GCF_019279795.1). Classification (NCBI taxonomy): domain Eukaryota; kingdom Metazoa; phylum Chordata; order Ceratodontiformes; family Protopteridae; genus Protopterus; species Protopterus annectens. The sequence goes on from NC_056747.1 coordinate 1,272,171,952, forward strand.
TAAATCTGCATTCAAAGGCCCCTTAATTAGTAAGGAAACAGGGGACAAGGTATGTGGCAAACCAGGATGGTTAACTGTATTGTGGAAATAGAGTGTACATTCTGCTACACTATATACTCATCACAACAGTAAAGTTAACCACTGCCCTTTGCCACATAACCAATACCATTTCTTTTACTATGTTGTAACAGTTCAACCCCTGTTCTTTCTGTAGCCTAGTGGTGGTTCTCTCATTATTTGGCCACCCCCGCAGAACCATACTGAGTCCATTCCCTGGCAGCACTCCCACTTTAATTTGCTGCTGTTGACCTGTATAATAGAGGCATATGTCTGCAGCTATGTTACTCCATGCTTTTGTTCTGTCAGCGAGATGACCGACAAACAGTACCATTTTATCAGAAATCCTAAACATCTGCAGGCCATCAGTTCTTAATATTGTTTTCAGTAAACACATTTTTCAATTTATTTTGTTTTTTATCTAATAATATTGAAAATCTAACATACTGCATAATGAGGGTAATTGGCAGAATTGTTTAATAACATTGATAAATAAAAAACGTAAAGCAATATCGCTCATTGCAGACACAGCGACGGTACTTACAAGTGATGAAATACATGAAGTGTTGCTTAATCCTTTCTCATTCTGTGGCAGGAACTTTTGTGCTATATAATGAGATGAAACCATTCTAGCCACTTTCATCTGGGCAGAACCTGATGTGTCCGCATGTTTTTTTTTTTTTTTTGGATTGGAAATTCATACAGTGGAAGTAGCACATACTCTGACATTGCTATGAAAGTTGCAGATAACAGCGGTGTACTGTGAGAAACCATTCTACAATGCGACTCTCTCTCTCTTGATCAACAGTCTTTCTGATTATTCTGTATAACTGTGTAGGGTCATGGGTAATCCGGTACTATTCTACAGTGTACCTGGTCATGCCTATACAGCTGGTCACTGAAAATAGTATTCAATGCCCTTAAATTCAACAGTCTGACCATGCTGCTTGGAGGTCACATCTGCTATTACTGAAAAACAAGAAAGTCAATAGTCATATTGTGCTATTAATTAACTCAGTGTATGCATACAATCACTATAAAGACATCCCATTGGAAGTTAAATGGTATGCATTTAAACCTGCAGTCAAAGACTTTTTGATTAGTAAAGCAAAAGGTGGGTAAAATGTAAGGCAATGATGGCTGGTAAACTGTATTGTGGAAAAAAGGAATATATATATATATATATCTATAGGCCGCAGTAATGCAGCTGTTAGCATTGCTGCCTCGCAGCAAGAGGTTCTCCCATTCGATTCTCTGCTGGAGCACCTTCTGTGTGGAGTCTGCATGTCCTCCCTGTGGTCGAGTGATGTTAAAGACATGCAGGTAGGTGCGTGTGTGAATGGGCATGCCTTCTTTGAAGGTTGGGTGTCGGGCTGGCAACTTGGCACCGTAAAAATCCACTGCCAATCATTAGCAGACAGGAGGTCTACTGTGCCGACCCCTAACTGGGAAAAGCTGAAAGGCTTTATATATATATATATATATATATATATATATATATATATATATATATATATATATATGTATGTATATATACATATATATATATATATATATATATATATACATATATATATATATATGTATATATACATATATATATATATATATATATATATATTTAGATCTAGGACTGTTGAAAAAAAGTTCAAAAGTCCGAATCCACTATCACTGAACACACTTTAGCGAAAGTGTTTTTCACCGAAAAAGTGCTTTTGCTAAAGTGTTTTCAAAAGAAAAAAGAAAAAACAAAAAGTGTGCCCCTCACACACCCCCTACTTTAATATTCTCACTCCAAGATCGCACTATAGTGAGGAGAAGGGAAGTTTTCCCTTATCTGCTCCGTAGTATGGACTCCGCAACAGTCATTCCCCCACAACTCCTTCTAGCTGCAGGCATACTTCTGCGAAAGTGCTTCTTCGGTGAAAAGCACTTTCGCGTAAGTATGAAGTATGCCCAGCCATTTTTATTTCGGTTAAAAATTCTTTCGGGGATCAGTATGGATCCCATATATATATATATATATATGTATATGGGTCCCTATCAGAAGCTTGTGTTTTCAGAAACTCAAAATTCATATTCTCGATATGATATAGTTGAGTTTCTGAAAACTCTAAGCTTTTCAGTGGAGAACATGGAACAGTGCAGATCAGGGAATTATCTTTTTCCCCAATGTAGTGTTATCTCTGAGTTGGTATATATATATATATATATATATATATATATATATATATATATATATATATATATATATGCAGGGGGTGTGTTGGGTGCAGGAGTGTTTGCCCCCATTGCTGCTCTGTATACTCATTATCTGAATAAAGTTAACCCCCCCCCTTGCCACAAAGCCAACATGTGTGTGTGTGTGTGTGTGTGTGTGTGTGTGTGTGTGTGAGTGTGTGTGTGTGTGTGTGTGTGTGTGTGTGTGTGTGTCTGAGTCTGTCTGTCTCTCTGCCTAGTTATTTTGGCACTATTGTTGCGTGCCATCTTTTGTTCCTAATTGTTTATAACTTGCTCTACATAACCACTTACTGATTTTAATTCAGTCTGGATGTATGTTGTTTGCTTGCATAGTTTATGTTTATATTTTTTTGTGCTCATTTGCTTGGTTATTGCAATTGCAATGTATTTAAAATGGAAATCTTTGCTGTCCCCCTACCAGCTCAAAATAAGTGGCTAAATGAAATAATAAATAAATTAATGAATGAAGAAATAAATATTGCTGCTCACTATCTTACACAGTACTTTTATTGACATTTGACATGATTCATCTGGAGCATTTCTCCCCGGGCCTCCGCTGAAAACAGGCTCTGTGGAACCTAGTCGGACTTTCCCGGTCAACAAATGATAAATAAATAAATAAATAAAAATAAAAAAATTTTATAGTCTGACAAACAGCTTTCGTTATTTTCTTTCATAAACTACAAAGGTTTATGGTAGAAATTAACACATCACCAGATGACATTATTTTGACATTATTATAGTCTAATTGTTATGTCCAGAAGAAGAGTTCAGATTTTGCATTCTTATTGGTGGGAAGTAAGCCTGTAAAACAGGACCTACATTCTGACTGGTGTGAAGTAAGCATGTAAAACAGGACCTGCATTCTGATTGGTGGGAAGTAAGCCTGTAAAACAGGACCTACATTCTGATTGGTGTGAAGTAAGCCTGTAAAACAGGACCTGCATTCTGATTGGTGTGAAGTAAGCCTGTAAAACAGGATCTGCATTCTGAATGATGGATGCAGTTGTTGAATTTATAGTTTGTAAATACATAGTTAACAGCATGAATGAAGTAAATCATTTCAATTTTGACTTGTGGGTATAAGATAGGAGGTCAGAATTAATGATCCAGGTGTCAGATATACACACATAATTGATTCCTTGTATGGCATTTTGCTCAGGTAGAAGTCATAATGTGAGCTGAGCTTAGCTTCACTGGTGGATAATATCCAGGGGAAAATGTGTTTAATCTGACCTGATAAAGTAAATAGTTTATAATACAAAATGTTCTCCCAGAGTAGAATGGTAAAGGCATACTATGATGTCTCCTCTCTGACCAAAGAACACAGATTAATAGTACAAAACTGTTGTAACATTCCTTCTGTTTTAAAATATGCAGGTTGCAAACCCCCATAGAAGCATTCAGTGCCTTTCTGTTCATCTGTGGAGGCGTGTTGTTGACACCGGCGGCTAAGAATCATAAACTAACATGATTATCCACATAAACTCATGCATCACATGTCAGCAGGGCAGTATTGTTTATGCTATTTATTGTAGCTGTTACAGAATATTTTGAGCTGAAAAAGCATCAGGCAGAACTCCTGACAGAATGAAGCTTTTAGCATTTATATTTCATCGGATATGTAACACAATGTAAGTTAATCTACATTTCACACAAAACTTTAAACTACTATCCATCTGAGTCTGTTGACTGTATCCATGTCATTATTTATGAAACACAGGACTGCCCTTGGAGATGCAGTACTTTTTTCTCACTAGGGTCATGTAAAGGGCAGAGTTTTTCTTTAGATTTTTTCATAACAAGGAAGGCTATGAATTCAGGTAGAGCAGAATAGCTGCTTATGCTAGAAGAAGCTACAAATTACGGTAACATCTGAATGTTGCAGTCATCTCATTTGAATTTGGTCTTTGGGTCACAGTGCCCACTGGCCCTGTAACCACTGTTTATTACCACCACCGTACCTGTATGCATTGTTAATTACCACCAGTTTGCATGTATCCACTGATTTTTATCACCACTGAGTCTGTATTCGCTGTTAAATACCACAACTGAGGGTATGTACCTGTATGCATTGTTAATTACCACCACTGGAGCTGTGGCCATTGTTAATTACCACCACTGGGATTCTATCCACTGTTAATTGCTACCACTATTACCACCTGTATACACTGCCAATAAACACCATTCTCCATATGTCCAATGTTAGTTATCAACAGTGAGCCTCTGTTCACTGCTAATTACTATTATTGGGCCTGTGTCCACTATTAATGACCACTATTGTGCCTCTGTCCACTGTTGAGTACATCTCTGTGCCTGTATGCATTGTTAATTACCACCAAAGAGTCTATTCCAACTGTTAATTATGACCACTAGGCTTGTATCCACTGTTAATTACTTCTAAAGTGCATGCATTCACTGTTAATTACCATTTTCTGATTATTGCATATCTACTGTATCCCATGAGGGTGTTGTTTACATCAGGCAGTACTCTCCCAGATGTCAAGAAAGGGGAGGAAACCTTAGGTAGTCCAATGTAAGCTAAATTTATGCCTCGATTGAGAGAGTTATCCTGACTTCAGTCTGGGTAACTGACATCTGCCTTGCATAATCCAGCATGCACTTCAGTGGTTTGAAATTATTCTTCCTTTCCAGCAGCATGTGTCAAGTGGTGCCCTGGAGGACATAGTGTGTCACCTCCCACATGGTGAAATGTTCCAACAGCAGACATAGTGTGTCACCTCCCACATGGTGAAATGTTCCACCAGCAGACATAGTGTGTCACCTCCCACATGGTGAAATGTTCCACCAGCAGACATAGTGTGTCACCTCCCACATGGTGAAATGTTCCACCAGAAGACATAGTGTGTCACCTCCCACATGGTAAAATGTTCCACCAGCAGACATAGTGTGTCACCTCCCACATGGTGAAATGTTCCACCAGCGGACATAGTGTGTCACCTCCCACATGGCAAAATGTTCCACCAGCAGGCATAGTGTGTCACCTCCCACATGGTGAAATGTTCCACCAGCAGACATAGTGTGTCACCTCCCACATGGTGAAATGTTCCACCAGTGGACATAGTGTGTCACCTCCCACATGGTGAAATGTTCCACCAGCAGACATAGTGTGTCACCTCCCACATGGTGAAATGTTCCACTAGCAGACATAGTGTGTCACCTCCCACATGGTGAAATGTTCCACCAGCGGACATAGTGTGTCACCTCCCACATGGTGAAATGTTCCACCAGCGGACATAGTATGTCACCTCCCACATGGTAAAATGTTCCACCAGCAGACATAGTGTGTCATCTCCCACATGCTGAAATATTCCATCAGCAGCTCCGTGTCTTATCTACTATCATTTTTGAAGTGTTATACATTGAGTTCTAGTAGGGACACACACACACACACACACACACACACACACACACACACACACACACACACACACACACACACATACTTGCATATTTGTCTAGTTTGCTTATTCTGCTGATACTAGTTACTGATTTTTCAGTATAAGAATTTAACAGGAAAGCAAGAACAGTCAAAGGGCAGTCCACAATGCCTCCATGTGCACAGCTGTAGACCAGACCTTCTAGAAATATCTGTAAAATGCCATCATTTTCCCCACCTCTCCTGCACATAATTTGTCTAAAACATCAAATCTGTTAACCATTTTAAGAAAACTGATAAACACATTAACAATTTTGCTTTGTTTTATGGCAGCAGGGGTTTTCAGACCACTCAGACAACATACTGATTTTCCACTTGTATTTACTAGGCATTTTATCCATTGGGTTATTAAGACAAAACAATATTGCAGGAGTCAGTTTCAGTGTGATAACAATGTCAGCCTACCCTTATTGCTGTTTGAACGCATGTGTGCCTTCACCACAGTATGTGCCCTTTATGTGAGACACCCCTGAAAAACAGCAGGAATAAGGTATTTGTGGGGAGAAGTTCCTGTGAAATCTAAATAAATAACAGCATATGTAAACAATCGCCTGACCTGGTAACAAACACACTTTTTGCCTAATAGCACATTGCTGACCACCTGACCATGATGATTTACATAGTATAAGTCCTGGAAAGTTAGCAGTCTCACTGTTCACCAGACTAGGATGGCAATGGAAGCATTTACAGTTGCTTTCACCGAGCACCTTCTTAGGCATTTAAACATAGAAGATAAGCACATACCAGGATCACAATCAGCTGATTTGCTCTCAGCCCTTTATTTCAGAGGATGAAGCTGAAACAATACAGTTATATCTGAGAAGGAGCCACAGGGATTTGATATCATATGGGCCTCTGATACTAAAAATCTATCCGATTTTGGTAATGGAAATGTCATAAACTCTCTTTAAAACAGAGTAGAATATGCCAGATCAGGGTTTCCAGTCCTTATAAGATAGGGAGCCCTGTCACTCACTGGGCGCTACATTTAAATTTCTGTGTAAAGCAGGATGTATTACTGCACCATATGGCCCACAACAGCAGTCCTTTAAGATGGCTGTTAATAGTTTTCTTAACGGAAGATTTGCTTACAGTGGACAGTCAAGACTACACTGAGGCAAAAAGCTAAAAACAGAAGCCACATATTTATTTAACAATTGTTTATTGAGAAAGTCTGACTTGGAATGAAGCCAGTTTTCAACAGAGGCACAGGGAGAAACATTCCAGACACATGTCTTTGTAACATGGGAGGAAACCAGAGCACCTGGAGGAAACCTCACGAACACAAGGAGGACATGCAGACTCCACACAGAAGGCATTCCAGGTGAGAATTAAACTGGAGAACCTCATGCTGTGAGGTGACAATGCTACTGCTGTACCACTGTACCATCAATATAGTAGAAGGATTTAACATTTGTGTGCAGGAGTCTGTGATAAATAAGCAAATCACAGCTATTTAAAAATGTAATGTCTTGCTTATTAGTTAGTTAGTTAGTTAGTTAGTTAGTTAGTTAGTTAGTTAGTTAGTTAGTTAGTTAGTTAGTTTGTTAGTTAGTCACAGTCAGTTAGTCAGTCAGTTAGTTAGAGAATTAGAGAGTTAGTTAGATACTTTGTTGACTGGGTGAGTCCCTCTTGGCCTATGGCCTATTTTCAGGACAGACCAGGTATGGTATTCATACTGACTATGGGGACATGGCCAGGACACCAGAGAAATGATCCTATTAGTTTTGTTCCAATTCTCCTCCTCATCCAATACAAAGGGAGGGCATTATTGTAGAAAAAGGTTTGCAGTCAGATACGGAGTTTATGCAGAAATAGAATCAGCAGCACCAATATTTGAAATTAAATTGCTCAGCAGGGAGCAGCAGTCATGTGGCTTAGACTATGTAGTATTTTTTTAGATTTATTGCAGCAACAGGAACCCGGTGATACATTCATGCTTCTAAAGGCGCACAAGTAAAGTCTGTAGATTACAGAGTGTTGGTTCATTTGCATTCTGAAATGTCAGTTGTGAAAGGACAAAAGGTTGAAGAAGAATGTTCATAGGAAGCAGACTGTGTCAAGTGTCTGGAAATATTACAAGAGGAGCTGAGTGATTAACATTAAAATACTAGGGAAGGGCAACATTCATATGCTGTGGGTGCTGTAACTGAAGGAAGGAGTGTTATACTATTGCAACCACTGCTAAGAATTAATATGCAAAGACTGTTGACTACACAGCTATTTTGTATGAGACAATGTTACCATACCACTGGCCATACGACTAGAGGATGTATGGTCCTATATTTACCAAGGGAAAGAAAGGTTTTGTGATATTAGTTTTCAGACATTTGCTTTGACAGAAAATGCTTAACATGCATTTGAAAAAGAAATAGAATGAACGCATTTATGGCTCAAAATATTTTGACAAGAAAAAAGATTAGCATCTAATTTCAGATGGGCATTATATAAGAGACCAATACTGTCTAGTATTTAGAAGCTGTTTGCAATATAGTGCAACATAGCATTAAAATAGTAATAGTAGAAATGCATGGAAAAGGACCATGGAAATGCTGTGCCATTTTGCAAGTCAAAGAAAATAGGAAATAATATTTACCTAGTAATATGGCCAGGGTGCTTGGAAAATTCTCTTAGCCTTTTTATTCTAAATGTCTTCTCTCAGCACAAAGCTAGCTGGGAAAGACAACACCATGGTGGGAAGAGGACTGCAGGTACATGTGGCAATTATTCAGCAATAGATTCAGTAGCACCAAAATCTAGAAACTGTTCAGCAAAGTGATGAGTCCCCCTTGCTAATGTTGTGGAGGAATTTGTGCCAGTGGAAGGTATGCAACAGAAAACAGTGGATTTAGAAAATATTGTTTTTTTTGTTTGTTTTTTGCATACTGAGGTGTGCTTAGATGCTGAGAGTAGTCTAAGACTTTTTTTGTAAGGCTTATGCACATCTGATAAATGAAATAAAAAGGAGATGTCAGTAATTTAGGAAGAAGGGTCACTGTTTTTTACATTGTAAAACGGAATGTTATAAAAATCACAAAAGTAGTCACTTGTGAATGGATTGAGAAATAAATATTGTTGAACTTGTTATTGAAGATGCATTTGATAAAATAATCTGCTGTAAGATTTGTTGGCCTGGTGTAATGGCTAAGTTCCTTATTTCATAGGTACAAGGTACAGCGTTTGCTTTTGGCCCCAAGTAATTGGCAAGGCTTCAAATGGCCCTTTTGGGCAGTTAGCCTAGAATTCACCTATGACACTAGAAGAGAGTAAGACAAAACAAGAAACTAGAGCAAAGAACAGGCTAGCATAACAACAAAAGGATATGCAAACTGTTCTTGCAGAAGGAAAGCGTATTTAATAAGTTTAATTGTTTTGGGGAATATGGTGTATCTTGTGGGATTTTATGTTGCCAGTAGATAATGAAAGGGAATTGTTGCAGGTTATGTTTATTATAATATAAGGTTTAAAGCAGCTCAGTCCAGTAAGAAGAGGAGTATTAGATAAGAAAGTTGAAAAAAGAGGTCTGGGTTTAATAAATCCTGTTGATGCCATTACATGTATTTTGCATTCCATAAGCATGAGATATAGCCAGCAGAATATAATGGCTCATATAATGTTGATTAAATATGGTCATGTCTGGGAAAATCTGTTTGTTTAAAAGAATCAAATGTCAATAAATAAAAATGTAGAATAGAATTTGACTATTGGGCATCAAAAACAAAATGTTAGAATAGAAGATACATTGTATGTTATTGGGCAAGACAGAAGGACAGTATAATATAATCATGAATGAATATTATGCAGAACCTTGGACGAATTTAGTAAATGACAGGTTAAGTCATACGTGTAAGCAGACCATCTATTTTTATTAAATGCATTCAGAGAAGTACATATTAAGTACATTTATAATTGTGCTTATCTTACCATTTAAATCAGTTTTGTGTATATTTTTTCTCTTTATCTGGGTGACAATGCAAATCTATTGGCTGATAAATTTTGCTCTAACTTCACCCCCACTACCTTCTGTGAAATCCCTTCAGGCGTATCCCCCCACTATCAACAGGGAGCTGGTCTTAGAGGTACTTGCTAAGGCTAAAAATACTGATTCACTAGGCCCTGACAATATCCCTGGTTGCCTACTAAATAGCCTAAAACAGGACCTATCAGGACCGCTTAAGCCACTCTTCAAGTGCATCCTCAAATCAGGATCCATACCACGTAAATGGACTGCATCCTCAAATCAGGATACATACCACGTGAATGGACTGCATCCTCAAATCAAGACACATACCGCATGAATGGAGGGCTGCAATGGTCATCCCTCTTCATAAGGATGGACTATCAGCTGACCCTGGGAATTACAGACCCATCAGTCTGACAAGTCTAATATGCAAAGCCATGGAATGAATTATCATGGAAATGATTTCCATGGATATTTGCAACCTACAGACACTAGACCCATCCCAGTTTGGCTTTGTTAAGGAAAGGTCTTGCCTTTTTAACATGGTAGACGTCTTTAAGAGGGTCACCAGGGCTATAGTTGAGGGGAAAACACTGCATACCACCTTACCTGACCTAGCCAAGGCATTCAATACAATACCCCAATTGGGTATTGTTGCCAAATTCTTACAACTAGGCATTAGTTCTACATAATTTGCTGGATTGCCAGTTGGCTCACAGATAGAACCCAAGTAGTCAGGATCAGTGAGACCACCTCCACCAAGAGATCAGTCACCAACTAGACATGGCTAGTTTCAAAGGCCTCTGGCTCACAAAGTTTGCAGATGACTGTAAACTGGGAGGTATCACAGATTACTCCCATGACTCTAATATTCTACAAGTGGGTCTAACAAAACAAATGGCTGGTGTGAAAAACACAGATTAAACCTCAATGCAAAGAAATGCGTTATAGTGCCTTATGAGAAATCATCCATCCAAGTTAAATACTTTATTGAATCGATAAAACAACCTAAGAGTTGACCCAATAGTCAGGGATCTAGGAACATATGTAGATAGTAATGTGGCATTCAACCAACATGTAGCCTAGGTAGTATGAAAAATCATTCTATGTCATTTGACTCATAAGCAAGGGTATGGCATCCAGGTCCAAAGAAGTAATAGTACCACTCTACTCATCCCTTATCAGACCCATCATTGAATACAATGCCCCTTTGGCATTTACTAGGCCATGCACTTGCAGCAGTTGGATTGCCCCCAAAGGTTCTTCATCAGGAGAATCCAGAGTATGAATACTGTGTCCTATAAAGATCACCTTAAGGTCCTATCTCTGTACTCAATCTCTTACAGGTAACTGAGAGGTGATCTATGCCTAGGATATAAGGCATCCTTGGATCCAGCTCTGATGGACCTCTTGCAAATCCGCAGGACAAACAACACCAGAAACACTAGAGCTAAGGATGTATACTTTGTCTGCAACATAAATAGAACCTGTTGGAGGGAACAGTATGTGTCTCAAAGGATCCCTGCGCTATAGAAAAAGCTCCAATCTTTGTGAAGCAGAGTTCATCCCTGACCCTGTTTAAAAGAAACTTTTGATTATTGGATGGGAAATCTCAAATTCACTCCGAGCCTCGCCTCATGTCTCTGATGGACAGAGTTTGGCAGTAAGTAAATTAATCCTCAATTGACAGACACGCCCTCCCCACACACATAACCCTTGGCTACCTCTTTACTAACATACCCCACCATACAGGCATGCAATGATCTCTGGGACAAAACTAGGTTGGGTTGCATGGCCAGGCTTGTGAAGACTGTGGTGGTCATTAGCCTAGTATGAATGCATGAAAATTTTAAGAAGCTATGGAATAAACTGTTTTGTTACGGATGCAGATTGTTACTATGAACATGATAATATATAGATATTATGAAGGGTTTAATATGGAGAACAGTTATTAGTTAGACTACGTAATTTTTTTTTGTTTTATTGATTCTCTCACTTTTTTTTTAATTTCTCCAAACATTTTGGGTTTCTTCTACCATGATGGGAATGGACCCTATTCCTACGTCAGGGTACAATTAACATTCATGAGATTAGTATTGTTTTAGTCTATGATGTTAGACAAGTGCTCTTCTCAGCACCCGCAGTGTGCCCTGAATGGCCTCCTTCTGCATTTCGTACAAGTTACATGTATTGGTAGCATATATTTAAGCACAATTGTAAATTCCTTTTTTATTAGACCTGGTGCTCCAACTACTGTTATTGGAATAGTCTAAAGTATCTTTCTTCTACACTGCTGTCATGTCTGCATGCAAATCCTGATACTTTATGAGTTTGTGTCTCTCAGTACATGAGACACTATAATCTCTGCCTGTAACAATTTCAATGATTAATGATACTTTGTATCTTTTTTTTCTTGGATTACATTCAGTTTTCTTCCCTGTATTCTTGAAACTGTGATTTTGGGTGATCTCATGTGATATAAATGTTATCATTGCCTATAATGTTCTATCATTCATGTTCCCAATGTTCTCCAGTTACTAAGCATGATGTTAAGAGAAGTTATCAAAAAGACATCAATAGAGACTGATGTAAGAAAATTAATAAAAATGTGGTCGCTGCAGAAAGAGTCAGAGGGCAAATACTGTTTATTGCTTTGGAAGTTATGCAAATGGAAGGTGAAGCGTAGCCTTTACCGAAAGCGTGTTTTAAGAATATTTTATGTATCAACGCTACGCTAAATAAACCTGGAGACTACCCTTCTATTGGTTTCAGTTCGCATTTTTCCGTTTCAAATGGTGCAGTTGTTAGCATTGTCACCTCAGAACAAGAGGTTTTCTGGTTCAGTTCTCAGCTGGGGTGCCTTTTGTGTAGAGTCTGAATGTCCTTCCTGCATTCCTGTGGATTTTCTCAGGGTGCACCAGCTTCCTCCCACATTCCAAAGACTAGCATCTGGAGCTTTTCTCCCTGAGCCTCTGCTGAAAATGGGCTTTGTCCCAGTTGGACTTTCCCGGTAAACAAATGTTAAATAAATATGTGCCTATTTAAATATGTAGTACATGTAAATAATGTATTGATGTATTATAATGAAGTATCCCCTACTGTTTTCGTAAGTTTCATGGCATCTTTTGCCTCCAGCGGAGCTATCATTAGCTCAGGTGTCTGAGATCCCATCATGAAGTTTCTTGAATCAGTGCTACACTGAATTCAGCACTTTAACACATCGGAAAGGTGGATTTGCTGGGAACGAAATGAAACTGCACGCTCACATTCCTTATTTAAATACCCCAAATCTGAGGGCAAACAACAATGAGAAGATTGTAAACCCCCCACCTCTGCAAAACACGTCCTGTAATTGTGTTACTCTGCAAAATTTAATGCGGTGGTAATCTAGGAAGTTTGCCTTTATCTGCTGTGATTCTGCATTTTTGGACTTTGAAGTGACATACTTCATACTTCAGAATTATTTCATTGTCTGTAGAATGTAGCAATGCATGTATCTGCCCACAGGCATAATTGTATTCCAGAGTAATATAACTTGTTTGATGCTTTTGATGCAAGCCACTTCCCTGGCTTTATTTTAACTTTTTAATATTTTTTCATGAACAATTTTGACACACACACAATGTCATGTAGTTACCTTTTGTGGTGAATATACCGCAGTACAAAAAGATGTCAGTATAAGTTTTGAATATATGAAACTTACAGATACCTAGATGTTACAGAATGTCGTATTGTAGTATGTATATATTTATACATACATATATATATATATATATATATATATATATATATAGAGAGAGAGAGAGAGAGTTGAAATTCTGCTGTACCTCCAAAACTGGAAAGGAAATCATATGCATATGAATTTGCAGGAAGAACACACTACAGTGGTTTAAACAAGCAATTAAATTACATAAAAACAGAAATTCTGGAAGTTGGATTTTATCATCTCCAGTTCTGAAGGTTTAGTAAACTTTTTAGTCAGCTAGAAAACTGATGCAGATGCCTGTATCACCCAAGACACTCAGATAGCCCCCTAAGGCTGACATAATTCTTTCTCAGGCTCAGTCATGGGATAGTTTACAAACTTCGCCAGGAACAAAAAGTTGCTGAAGTCAGCATTCTTTTATTTAATGTATTTGTTATTACTTCCTCATTGCTAATGTGAAGCATTTATGTGCCCTTAGACATAGTGTAAATATTACTTTGGTACAGCATGTGAAAAATGCCTGCTGCAATGCCATATACTGTCTTCGTATATTCACAGCTTTCGATTTTGTGATGGGCATGTAGTGTGAGTGATGCTCCATAACATAAGATGGAGGTCTGCGAAGGAAAGAAATTTTTTTATGAGAAAACGAAGAGCGTTATAAATCTTGAATTAAAGTGGAGTCTAGGTACATGTGACTAAGAATGTTATTTCTTCTCCTGACATAAGTATATTCCCATGCTTGGCTAGCTCAACTATACAGAAATAGAATTAGTTATACAATATGGTCAAGTTTGACAAAGTATGAGGGTGTACTGTCTGCAGGATGTTGCAGAAGCATTTATTGTCCTTGCTGGTCAGTCAGCTGAAATTGAATACTTGTTTCATTTATACTGTGTGATTTTTACTATAAAAATATCTCCTCCATGTAGGTTTTGTACCAAGCAAATGGAGAACAGCTAGTGTCATTCCCTGCATACAGGAGAACTTTCCACAGACAGATTCAAAAGCAAACCCATAAGTCTGACCATATAAACAACAAAGCAACTGCAAGTAAAAGCAATGCCACAAATGAAAAAGAACAGCAGACCACAATAGAAAATTCTTTAATTGATCTTAGCGCCTCGGCTAACAAGCCTTCAAGAGATAAAACATTACATTCAACATTATGATTATATACAGCACAACTTAACACCAATTACAAATTCTAATTAGAGGAACACCCTCCAGTTACACTCAATGTTTAACCCATTAGGTGACAATGTTTCAAACTTTAATATACAAACAGTTTCCTTATATAGAAATCTTTTTTAACTTCTAAATCATCCCATCTTTGCACCACTTTCAATATTGTAGCCCTTAAACACTCACTATTTACATTATAGCACAACGTATAATGTTGTGCTATAGGACTTTCTATTATTTTTTTATATCTCTTAAGTGCTCCTGCAACCTTATCCTAAATAACCTTTTTGTTTCACCAATATAGAACAGGTTGCAGGAGAACTTCAATGCATATACTATCCCCTTAGTGTTACAAATGACATTTTGTCTAGGGGTAAAAGTAATCCCATTTATTTTGTCAAAATATGGCACAACATAATGGCAGACAGAACATTTGCCACATGACGTCATACCTCTAATTCCCATAGTTATATACAAATTTTCCTTGGGACATTCAAAGCAACTGTGGACTAATATATCTTTAATACTTCTTCCTCTTTTTAAGGATAATGATGGCATATATAGCAATATATCCTTCAGTCTGTGATCTTTCAGTAAAAATTCCCCAATAGTATTTAACTATACCAAACATATATTTTGTCTTCACATTAAATGTGGTAACAAAGTACACCTGCCCCTTGCTCTTAAGCTTATTGTGATGCCTATCTATTCTATTATGTTGTATTTTAAACAAATTTCCTTTTTCAAATTGAGTTTGTTTAACTAACTTCCTGAAGACTCCCTCTAAGACTCCTCGTTCATACCTTTTACTCAAAAATTGAGCAAACATCAACTTTAAATCTTCCCACAAGATGGATTCATTACTGCTAAGTCTAAATATTCTTAGGAATTCACCATAAGGTAACGACCCAATCAAGTGTTCAGGGTGACAGCTCTTTTCAAGATAAGGCTTACATCAGGGTATTTTCGATGTACTCTAGTTTGTACATTGTGTGTCCTACAATTCCTTCTAATTCCATATCTAAAAAAGTGACCTTTCTACCTACTTGGAACCCATCAAAGCCCAGGTCAAAACCATTATGTTGTAAGTCTGCAACCCCCCTCACACACAAAAATCAACTCATCAATGAATCTGAACTATTTTATAACATACTTCTTATAGAATTCCATTTTGTACAAATACCTCTGTTCAAAGAAACCCATAAACAGGTTGGCATACATGGGGCAAAAGAAGCCCCCATTGGTACCTTTTATTTGATGGAACATCTCCCCATTGAATTCAAAATAATTATGTTCTAAACAAAATTGTAAGAACTCAATCATGTAACATGACAATGGCCTATCTCCCAAAAAATACTTAACCAATTCCAGACCTAACTGATGACTAATATTAGTATACACACTTTTCACATCTACTACCACACCAATAATTATTTTCTTTCCATATAATATTTTTTTTATTTTTTCAAGAAAATCAAATGAGTCTCTTACATATGAATCCAATTTAACAACAGACTTTAACAAAAAATGATATAGCAAAATGCCAACTTTATGGGAAAAATAATTTGTAGCAGCTACTATAGGCCGTCCCAGTGGAGCAACAGAATTTTTATGCACCTTTGGGGAGACAGTAAAATCTAGCAATAACAGTCCCATTAGAAGTAAACTTTTTTTCAACATCTTGTTTTGAAAAATAACCTAACCTATACCCTTTCAAAAGTAGCTCATTATAGTCTACTGATGCTTTATTATAATTTGAAATGGCAACTTTCCTATATGTATCACTGTCATTTAAATTATCATCACACATTTTTTTATATCGTAAATAGTGCACGATGACTATTTGATGCCCCTTGTCAGCAGGTTTAATGACTAATTCTCGTCTTTCACTTAGTTCTTTAAATGTTTCCATTCTTCTTTAGACAAATTATAAACTATCCTGTCTTTATTTTTTATAAATTCTTATCTACTTCAAAACCCACTATAGCAGAAAATTGTTTAATGATATCATTAGTAAATGGAGGTATAAAGTCACTCTTACAGTCTATATTTGCTTTGTCAAGTAAACAATATGCATTACTATCATTCTCAAATGAAGAATCACATGAAACAAAAATGTCACCTTCTTCATCTTTGTCAAATGTACTATTTAACACTTCTCACACTTTATTCACATGAGCATTTTGTTTAGAATAAAAATCCAACAAATGTAGCTTTCTTACAAAGCAAAACATTTCACTCTTAAAAACATGTTTTCTTAAAAGGACAGTTGGAATAAATTTAAACTGTAGTTTAAAACTGATAGTTCAATGTCAATCAAATCACATCCTGATAAATTTAAAAACAAATTATTACAAATATCTTGGATATTTTTAGCTTGTGTTAAAAACACTTTTAAGTCAATACTGTTTTTGTTTCTGCCACTGCTGTGGTCTGCTTGTCTGCTCAAAACAGTCGCGTTTACGCACATTGTTCGGTTGTTGTTTATTACTCTGGAAGTTTTTATTCAGATAATCTGGTTGTTGTGCATTAGGTAATGGTGGATACAAAGTACCTTCTCCATTATCTTCCTCCCATTCCGACGCACTGGTTCCTGACGAAACAAAAGGGACATGTTGCTTTCTTCCTTCCCTTCCTAAGGAGCGAATGGAGAACAGCTAGTGTCATTCCCCTACATACAGGAAAACTTTCACAGACAGAGTCAATAGCAAACCCATAAGTCTGACCAGCCTCTTATGGAAAGCCATGGAAAGACTTATCATGCAATAAATGAATCTGGATATATGGAAACTGCAAACACTGGACATGTCTCAGTTTGGATTTGTCAAGCATAGCTCATGCTTACTCAACCTGGTGGATTTTTTGAAACGTTCACCAAAGCAAGGGATGAAGGCAAAAATGGTACACACCCCATACCTCAACATGGCCAAAGTTTTTGACACACTTCTCCCCTCAGGCATAGTAGACAAGTTAAATAAACTGGGAGTAAACCCCGCTGGATTGCCAACTGGCTCATAGATAGGGTGCAGATAATCAAAATAGGGGATATTACCTCCACAAAGAGACTAGTAAGCTGTGGAATCTCCAAGGGTTCTCTGCTCTGACCTCTCCTGTTTAGCATCTAATTTTCTAAAGTAAAATCCAAAACCAAAGGGCTCTGGCTGACTAAGTTTGCAGATGGCTGCAAGATAGGAGCAGTCATTGACTCCCCAAATGAATTAGCCATCCTGCAGGAAGGTTTGTCTCAAACAAATAACTGATGCCAAAATCTTGTACTGAAACTAAATGCCAAAGAATGTATCATTATATCCTTTGGAAAGTCATCCACCCCAGGAAGCTACCACATTGATAATAGACCCATAGGAGTTAACCGAGTGATTTTGGGAACTTATGTGGACAGTGACCTAACTTTTAACCACGTTGTATCTATTGTTATAAGAAAGTCCTTCTGTATTGCACAGGTTCTACACAAAGGGATTTTGTTTAAATCTAAATTACTGTCCCTCTTTATTCAGCCTCATTAGGCCAGTCATTAAATATAATGCCCCCTTTGGTATGTATCTGTCCAGACACATGCAACAACTGGAACAACAACAGAGATAACTTACTATAAGGGCATACTACCTACATGCAGCAACTCAAAGTCCTCTCACTATACTTGATATCCTACAGACTGGTAAGAAGTGACCTGTGTCTGGCATACAAGGTATTCTCAGACACGTTACTGATGGATTTACTGCACATCAACAAGTCAAGTGGCATCAAAGAGACTTGATCTAGGGATCTAAATGTCTTCTGCAAACATCAACAGAATGTTTTGGAAGTCCTTTCTTTGTTTTGCTGTTCAAGTGAAGAGCTCAGAGGGTAGAGGTGGGGAATGTATCCTGGTACCAGATTAGGGGAGCAGATGCTTTTTTGGGAAGATCTGATGAGACAAGGCATAGTCTCGGGGACTGATACGGGGCACTAGATGATCCTGCTATGGCTCCAACTAAAATGATGGATTATAAATCCTAACAAATAATAAATATCTTTTCATTGCCATAATAACTAAACATAAAACTTAAGAAAAGCCTGAAAGGAGAAAACATCTTCTAAACTGCTTAAGCTAGCATTATTTAAACATGAGTAATGTAACAGAGTTAAAGAAGTAACTTAGAGAGAAAAAAAGGATGCCTCTTAAAATATGTAGGTCTTAAAATATATGTCTTAGAGGATTGTGAAGTCTTGTTGCTTCCTACTTAGAAATTGAAATTAACTGTTTCATTGCCTCTGACATAACCCAGCCAGAATACTGTCCTTTTTAAGAGCAGAGCTTCATTTCAACCTCTGGCTACAGTCCTTTTGACATGGCTAGAATATAAGAAATTGTCAAGTTCCTGATTATGAACATGGAGTAAAAATCTATTATAATATATGAGCAACTGCACAGCTGCATAAAACAATGTTACAACCCCTGTGTCTTCGTAGAAAATAAGAGATATTATACACACAAGAGAGATGTCTTGAGACACATCTTTTTCCATGAAAACTGATCAAGAGTGATTATTCCCATAGTTAGGATTAGATTGGAGAATCACTACTTTGGAATAGCTTTCCTGCTAATCTTAGGCAACTTTTCAGAAAGGGTTAAAGTAATGTCTCTTTTATAACAGGCAATTTAACTGAGTGGATATTCACATATGAACAGGTTTGAATGCTTTCATTCAACAATTGTACATATTTCATCACATTTTCTAATAGTCTTTTTTAAATAATCATTTTAATCTTAGCTATTTAATATTTCATTTTTTAATTGTGTATTCATTCTTGTTTGTATTATATACACAACTACAATTACTAGGCTATCACTTTTTATAGTATCTTTGTTGCTTTTGTTTATGTAGTTGAATGTATGCTTGATTTAATTTTATAACAGTCTTAGTCCCATGGACACATAAATATTTGGATGATTCGTTGATAAATGTACAAGAATTGCTTGAGTGATTGATTAATTAGTGCATAAGGATTGATTAAGTGGTTGCTTGATTAGTGTAGAAGGATTGCTTGCTTGATTGATTATTTATTTATTTATTTATTTATTTATTTATTTCCAGCTTGATTACCAGGGAAGTCCACTGGGCCCAAATGACCCATTTTCAGCGGAGGCCTGGGGAGAAAAACTCCAAGATACATTATACAGTTTAGATACAAAGATACAAAAGTATAAAAGATACATTATATAGAACAGTCACAAATAAGTACATTCAATGTCACACATAGTCAACAAAATTCATTGTGGGTGATCTTAAGAGTTGTACAGTTTCATTTGAGCAAACACTCTTATGTATTAGATGTGGAAACATTTTACATACATACATTTAAGTAAATGTGGATACACTTTACATGCACACATTTAAAGTAAGATGCTATTTACAATATTTACAAAGGTGAATCATCTGATAAGTAGCTATAAGAGTTGCAGAGAGCTTAGATACACTCATAGGAAAATAGCTATGGGAGTTATAGAGAGCTTAGGAACCTGAGAGAGAACCCCCTGGGGGCATATACTTAGAATGATTAGGTGGGGTGAAGGCAGGTACATTTCCATTTAGTGGACAGGTGTTTGAAAAGATGGGTTTTGATGTTTTCTGAGTTTGGTATGGTTCTTAGAGTGGAAGGAAGATAATTCCATTTTTTGCCTAGTGAGAAAGAGAGGAGAAGTTGGCCAGCAGAACGTTTAGGTTTGTGAATAGCAATTAAGTTTTGATGTTCAGATCTGAGAGTTCTGTTGGGGGTGTAAGGGGGAAGGATATCTGTTAGATCTGGACATTTTATTGGGTGAAATACAAGTCTGTGTGCAGTGGTGAGTTGGTGGTAGTCTAGGTAGTTTGGGAGTTCAAGCCAATTCAGGGATAGTAGGGTAAGGCAATGATGGGTAGAAGTTTTGGATTTGGTGGCAAATTTAGAGATGTTATTGTAGCAGTTTTCTAGTTTGGAGGTGATAGAGGAGGACAGGTTAGTTAAGAGAGGGGCTCCATATAATAAGGAAGAAAGTAGATACGTAGTGGGTAGAGTATGCCTAGTAGAGTAGGAGAGAAAGTGATTGTTCCTGTACAGCACACCTAGCTTTTGGTGGGTTTTCTTAATATTTTTTTGAATATGGATATCAAACTTGAGCTGTTCGTCAATAGTAATGCCAAGTAGTTTAGCAGAAGGAGCCACTTCTATAGGTGAGTTGGTTTGACTAAGGACTTTGAAAGCATTTTTGTCATAGGAGAAAGTCTTTGTGGGAGGGAATAGTAGAATTTTTGATTTATTTGCATTGAGAGAGAGGTGGTTTTGGCGCATCCAGTTTTCAGTTGTTGAAAAAGCAGTTTGGGTTTTAGTCAGCAATTCTGAGAGGTTAGAGGTAGAGCAGACTAAGGTAGAATCATCTGCACATTGAATAATTTTGGCATCAGGAATGGCAGTATGAAAGTTGTTTAGGAAGATATTGAAAAGCATGGGCCCAAGGATGGATCTATGAGGTACGCCAGTTGGGGTAGGTAAGAAGGAGGAGGTAGAGTACTTCCATTTGACTGCCTGAGTTCTGTCTGATAGGTAACTGGTGAACCAGGATAAAGTGTTTGGTGAGAGATGGAGCTTTGAGAGTTGATAAAGAAGGTGTCTGTGTGAAACAGTGTTGAATGCTTTAGACAGATTGAGCAAAACAGTAGAAACCAAGTGTCCTGAGTCTTGGGCTTGGTTGACAGTTTCTAGGAAATACAGTAGAGCAGTTATAGTGCTATGGCCTGGGTGGAAGCCATGTTGGGTAGGTGCAAGAAGATTGTTTTGGGTCAGGAAAGGCATAAGTTGGAGGTGGATGCACTTTTCTAGGATTTTGGAGACTGGTGAGAGCAGAGCAATTGGGTGGAAGTTTGAGATGCTGGTGTTTTTGCCTCCTTTATGAAGAGGAAGAATATAAGCTGAGTGCCAGAGTTTGGGGATATATGATTCCTTTATAGATCTGTTAATAATGATGCTGATTGGGAAATCTATACCATCAGCAGCACATTTTAGGAAGGAGGAGGGAATATTGTCAGGAGCATTAGAGCAAGGTTTAAGTTTGGACAGAAGTCTTTTTATAGGTTCATAGGTTCATAGGCTAGTACTAGGCTAACTGCTCTTGCGAGCCATTTTAAGCCTAGCCAGTTATCCCCTGTGAGATTCAAACCCTGTACCTTGTGTTTGTAAGGCAAACACCTTAACCATTAGGCCACCCTCCCAACAGGTTTGAGCTCAACCATAAGGGGGGGTTATTAGGGAAGTTTGATGGGGAAGAGTGAGGGGCTGATGGGTTATTGTTGGGAAAAGTCTTGGTCAGGTCACAAATAGTTTTTGTGAAAAATTAGTTAAATTCAGAGCCTAGTTCAAGGTCAGATTTACTTGGGTCAGGACAGGGATTATTCTTGGAGCCTAGATTGAGGAGTGAGTTTATTGATTTCCAGAATTGCTTGGGGTTTTTATTGTTATTGGACTGGAGCTTGATATAGTAGGATTTTTTGTCCTTGATGATTAGCTGTTTTGCAAGGTTACGGAGCTGTTCGTATTGGAGCAAGGTACTGGGCAGTTTACTGTTTTGGTAAAGCTTCCATAGATTGTCCCTTTGGTGCATAATTTGTTTTGTATCTTTAGATAGCAAATGGAACTGTATTAGTTTTTATCCTTTTGTTTCTTAGAGGAGCTAGGAAGTTTAGAGTGTCTAGGAAGACAGAGTTGAAGTAGTCTACAGCATTGTCAAGAGGAAGGGTGTTTAGAAATTGCCAGTTCATTTGTTTGAAAATGTCTGAGAAAGTTGTGGGGTTGAAGATACTGAGGTTGCGAGTGAGAATGTATTGATGCTGGTGTGGGGAAGAGCTAGTTGAGCGATGAATGAAAGCTGGGAGGTGGTTGCTAATGGTGTCAGGAATTGTGCCAGAGTTAGTTATTTTATTTGGATTGGAGACTAGGATCCAATCTATAGTGGATCCAGGGGGATTTATTTTGCTAGATTGATTGATTGATTGATTAGTATTGATTGATTTATTGATTGGTTAGTATTGATTAGTTTATTGATTGCTTAGTATTGATTGATTTATCGATTGCTTAGTATTGATTGATTGATTGATTGGTTAGTATTGATCGATTGATTGATTGATTGATTGATTAGTATTGATTGATTGATTGATTGATTGATTGGTTAGTATTAGGTGTAGTGAAAGAACCAAATACTAACAAACAGTATGAGATGCAACCCCTAGAAATGAAATTTATTTATATTAGAATGAAACATCTGAAAATAAAATGCAGACTAAAATAGAAACATTGGCTGCATCTTCTCTTCTCAGAGTAAGGAGGTGAGTAACTGAGGGCAGAAGACAGCGAAAGAACAATCAGACTGCCCATGCATGCACTGTACATGTACCAATACAATGTACAGGGGACTGCATGCTGCACAATAAAACAACTCCTTACTTAAAAAAAAGTTCTTCTAACAATGATTGCTAGAACAAACCCCCAAGTTGGAAAGCATTACTAAGGCTCATGCCCAAAATATAGCTGCTATCAATTTCCATGTTCGTTTTCTTGATTTGCCTTGATCTTCCAATCTCCATACATAGTTCAGAACATACTGTCCTGCCATCACTATCTCTATTTATCTTATTCCCCATGTTTGAAGCTATTTCCACATGCAGCAGTCATTCAGCACTTAAGTCAATTATTTCACTTCTGGTTTGGTAAAATGATGTTCCGCATAATCTTTTCAATATTCCATTTTGGATTTGCAGTTTTGTGCTCATATTTTTACCCTGTGTTTCTACTAAACTGCCATAATCATCATATTATTCATTCATTTCTAAAATAAAACAAATTTCTTTTATCACGCTACTCAGTTCCTTCCCTGGTAAATACGGTTATTGTTAATCCCCTATGCTGTGAGATTTCTTCAACATGCAGTAAACCTTTAAATACCACTGTTGCTACTCTATACTGTACTTATTTTTTCTTTTTACTTGGATTATGTTACTTTATCCTTCCCGTAGTAATGGTTTAAGTACTGCATGCTTTAAGCTAGATTTTATTTCCCTGAAAGACTTGATGTTACTGTTGTCTATAGAGCTTTGTATATATCTAGTAAATTCACTTTGCCCTATTCCAGGTTTGGTAATCTACTTATAGTGAACTGTTTGATTATACTGCTGGGAACCTCGCCTTTTCTGTTGCACTTTCCTTTTCATAGACTAAACCCAACCTAGCGTAGTCAGTATTGTGCCCTCAAATTTATTTTCTGGAGTATATCATGCCTTTTCCTTGTCAAGCCACTGAGTTTACATTTATGTAGGTAACAATCTAAACACCATGAACTCTACTTTCTGTTTCACTGTAAATTTTGCAAATTGTTTTCCAAGCCCCACATCACTCAAAAGATCAATTCTTCTTAAAGGCATATTGAAAACCTGAAAAAGAGATCAAATTGTGTACTAGATTCCTTCACTGGTGTCACTTATTGTTATAATTAAAATATCTAAATCTAGTGCTGATGTCAGTGTCCTGCTCACTTCTCCCCCCCCCCCTCTCTTTCGCTCTGTATACATATATATATATATTGCTGTCCATGGTACTGGAACAGCAGCAGGGTGAAAAGTAATCTGCCAACATAAAATGGGTGTTTAACCTTCTCTATTACTCTGGGAAAAGGTATTGCTCTTCTACACACTTTAAGCCTGCAAACTTTACCCCTGTGTTGACATCTCTGCCCCCTCATCCATCTAAAACAGGCAAATAACTTTTATTAATTATACTGCATAGCTCAAAATGAATTCACACAGCTTAATGAGGACTGAGTTGAAATGGCTATAGCCATGTGTTTGTTCTCCAGTTAGACAAATTTTGATCAATTATTTTTATTTATTCATTTATGTACATTATTCAGTCTTCTGTTAATATTTATATGAGGTGTGTAAGCGAACTTGCCAAGAAGGATTACTTAACTACCTCTGTGCAAGGTATATTGTATCTGACTTCATACTTATAAAACTTGTATTATCATGTTTAAAAAGTAGGACTGTAGCACACTATGGACCACCTTACAATCTCTGAAAGAGGCTGGTTAAGACGTCCCATGACCCCACCCATGGGCAGTCTTCTACCTTAGCAAGGGCAAGACTTTTTTCTATTCTTTTCTGTTTAACAGTTCTTCCTTGATATTTCTTTACCATGTCACAAAACAGAGGTCTCCACCTTTGAACAGTTCTTGTCAAAGTCCAGGCTCCAAGCAGTACATATTTTTTCCACTGAACACAGACCACTCATTCCTTCCCTGACCTGATTGATTTAGAGTGTCCTTCATCTGTCAAAACCACTGAACTCACCTCTTAATTTACTTCACAAGCTGAACCAGCACAAAACCAACCCTTTGTAGGCAAATGTTGTCAAGTGGTGACTAGTTTGCCAGACCTTGTCATCAGTGTTTTTCACTGGCTGCCACAGTCATTATGTGATTCTATAAATATGGTTTATTTATTTTCTGGAGCAGCTTGGTGGCCTGGTTCATACTGAGCCTTGACCATTGACCATGTTTACCCCGGGGGTCATCTCTGTGTCACTACTAGACAGAGGCACAGTAAACTAATTCTATTATGTAAGGGGGTCTTCACTGTGTCACTACTAGACAGAGGCACAGTATTCTAAATCTATTCTGTACACTTTTGTACCATTACATGGGGTGGCGTAAGCCACATCACTATGGATAGGTTTATAAATGCCCCAGGGCAGATAGCCTAGTACTAAACTATGAAACTATGTTATGGTGCATCAGTATAACCAGTAATAAAAACAAGCCCACAATGCAATACAAGTACAAGACAAATGCAATATTAGCAGAAAATGTGATGCTACTTGTATAGCATTAACTGCCCTGTGTAGAGTGTTAGCATAACTTCTATTACTAGTGACAATCAGGTAACTATTATTGGTGCAGAATACAACTAAGGCAGCCACTGAGCTGAAAAGACTTAATAGATAAAAAAATCTCTTCCATTGGTGTTTGCTGCCTCCTGGGTAGTTTATTACAGAGGTATATATGCTGCCATATATTGTAAAATAACGTTGGTGTAGCTATACTGTGTGTCTCTAATTAGGTACTTTGGAAATGTGACAAATATGTGCAGGATCTGCCTAACTCTGGGTAGACCAGGACTCTTGCCCCAACATAAATACACACACACACACACACACACACACACACTCACACACACACACACACACACACACACACACACGCACACACACACATATAATATATATATATATATATATATATATATATATATATATATATATATATATATATATATATATCTGATATTTTACTGTTACATTTATCTCCAGACAGTTGACATTATTCAAGTCCAGCTTTGTGCTTGCTGCTAGACCTGAAGTTCCCTTCAGTTGTGAATTGCACTGTTGTTGTTCATTCTGTGCTACTGAGGCACAGATCCCTAATTCAGCAACACGTTTCTTTCTTTAATGACTGTCCCATTTTCTTTGTTACTTTCATTCTTATCTTTGCACTTGCAGTATGTCAACCCTGGTTGGCAGCCTGTGGACACAACCCAACAACCAATCTGCCTGGCTAACAGCCTGTGTGCTAAACTTATAGCCTATCTGTCCTTACTTGCAAATGCTTCCTTTATATTCATAGACTATCTACTCTGGTTCACAGCCTGTGCCCTTAAATTCATAGCCTATCTGCCCTGAATCACAGTCTCTGCTTTAAATTTATAGCCTATTCACCTTGACTTACAGACTCTGCCCTTAAATTCAGAGCCTGTTTTTCCCTAGCTCTCAGACTTTGTCCTTAAACCAGAAGCCTGTCTGCCTGTCCCTTACGTTTTAGTCTGTTAACCACACTCACCATCTGTTTACCAAAACTCATGGACTGACTGCCCTGGCTCAGAGACTGTGTCCTCAACCTCACAACCTGTATGTCCATGCTCATAGCCATTGTTCCTTCAACTGTGGTCTGTTTCCTTGCTCACAAGCCTGTATACCCAAATTTATGGCCTATCTGCCCTGGCTTAACAGTGTCCCAAACCTCACGGTCTATCTGTCCATGATCATAGCCACTGCACTTTCATTTGTAGCCCATTTTTCTTGCTCAGAGCCCATGTACCAAAACTCACAGTCTGTGTACCAAAACTCACAGTCTGGGTACCAAAACTCACAGTCTGGGTACCAAAACTCACAGTCTGTTGATGTTTTCTTTTTGTACTCAGACATCTTGGCCTGTCTTTCCTTACCTACAGTCCTTGTCTTTAAATTGACAGCCTGTTTGACCCGGCTGCTGTATTATATGCTCTGCTTGATAACTTGTTGCTAATCTCAAACCCATAATGCTTTCTGTTCTTGGTCTCTGGCACATGCCACTATATTTTAATATTTTCCCCTCACAATTTTGTACCTTCTCCTTCACTATCCCCAAAGCTTTGCATGCACTGTTTCCAAGAATTGACTCAGGTCTATTGCTAGCTATGACACTGGAGTTGTAAAATCCTTCTTTTTAAATGCTGTGGCATAAAATATTAGCCTTGCAGTGTCTTACTGCCTGTTATTACAGACTTCTTAGACTGGCCTGTCACGTTCAAGTGCCCATCTTCCTGCATTTCTAGCTCTGCTTTATTATTTTATCTGACAGAGAAACAAGACAAGTCCTGACCTCCTGTAAAGGACCCCTACATTTACTGCAAGCATGCATCCTTACTCCCATCTTCAGACTATGATGGCCAACTTCACCAATTCCTGGACTTGTATCATCCTTATTCTAATACTTTGCCTTAAATACAGGTTAAAGTTTGAGCACTGTCTGACCCTTCTATTTTTTTATTTTACTGAGCCTTTATGATGCCATTAAAGTATTTTCTCAACACAGCAAGCACTGCCAGTTACATCCTCAGTACAGTTCCCCTTATTTGTCAGTGAATTGTCCTAGCCTTAAATCACACACCAGGTAAGATTCTCCCTAGCTTTCCACTGGAATAGCAATGGCTCCCTGTGAGTAACATAGCTTCATGAATAAATTGTAACAGCATTTCCACTTGAGGCTGATGGGCAGCTTGGTGATGGTTGTCAAGAACTCCAGGCCTCTCTTTCACTGTATTCTCAGATTACACAGGATCACATGACTGTTTCATCCAATAACATTCTATATTAGTCACACCTATCCCATCATCCTTACTTCCCCATACCCAGGCAAGAGTGTTAGAGGATGCTGATACCACGGTAAATAGTCTGAATGCCTTCTCATTCAAACAGGAGAGGTTTTCATAATGACGATCAGTTTAACTACTGCCTGGTTGCTTTTCTGAATGTAAGGTTTTTCTTAAATCAAAATCAGCAGTGTCACACTCTGACAGCTTACACCACCCCTTTTCACTACTGAGTCCTTAACTCATAACAGCTGTCTCAGATTACCATGGGCATCATCCTACTCACAGATGTGACTCCTACCCAGATCCAGTTATCCCATTCCTTCCTAGCTAAGGACGAACACAAGGGGTCATTTGGCTATTATTTCTACAACTATCAAATAATTTCCTTTAGTAGGACACTTCACCAATACAGTCTGACTCATGCCCCGTTGCTTGTGGCTTTTTTACAACATTGTGGTTTTTCACCTAATACAGCAAAGGCTAAGAGTAGACTTTCTTTGGTGCTGATGGATAAATTTATCTTCCACAGTCCCGTACTTCTTGCTTTTCAGGTTTGCTTCTATCCTACCTGGGCTTTTCTGTCTGACACTAACTGTCAAGTGCCATGTGATCAGGCTCAGTCTGAAGTAATAGCAGCTAAATCCTGCCACTAAACCTAATGTCCTGTGAGGCTGTCACTTAAAGACATATTTCAAATAGAGCCGATGACATAGAATACAAACTGTGAAGGAGCCCAACCTTTCTTCAAGCCACTGTACATCCAGAGTACATGCTTCAAGTTTTTGAGCACTTCAGCTAATGTGTTCATTCACTGGACAAGGTGTTCATTAATTATAGAGTTATCTACATGTATAACAGAAGCAAGCCCCAGTCTGTTCAACATCTCTGTTATATATTTCAACTAATGTTAATTCAATTCTTGTATTGCCATACACATCAGAAGAGAAAGACACTGAAGCTAGTGAAGATGTAAGAATTTCACTTTGTTCGAATTTGCTGCAGTATTTGAAATAGTAAGGTAGTGTGTAAGCATAACATTGCTTTGTTGGATTATATAAATATACGCATGCAAGTGTACAATGCTGAGTCACAAAAATTTATATCAGTGACAAAACCCTTAACTGCATTTATATTCAGCAGAACAATCATCCACTGAGGATATAAACATGAACAGAAAGATGGTTTCTTGTATGGCTTGATGTAATTTGTTCCACTGATGAGAAACATACTCAACATACTGAACATGGGAATTTATGCAACTTTTAAAAACAGAAATCAGATTATCATGGTGTGAGAAAAAAAGCAAAGAACATACTGAGGTGATCTATTTGCCTTTGTAGTAATGGCTGTAAAATGCTTACCAAACTTAATTTGCCATCAAAAAAATCACCCCACATTAGTATAAATTTCAATGGCATCTTGATTACATTGTGTAAGACTATATATAATCCATACTTGGATTCACCAGGCATGAATGCATTATTTTACTTTTTGAGACATTAAACTGTACACGTATAAATATCATTCAGATTTTTTGCTTAAAGCTATACAACTGTTGTGCATTTGCAATTCATCCCAGATTTATTGTTAGCTTCATATTATGTCTGCTATGCTTCAAGAATGAGTGGCAAAACTATTTAGTACTGATAAAGTAGGGCTCATCCTAGCACAAGGCTCTGAGGTATACCTGTACATGTATAAAGACAGTCATTCAGTGTATTGTTAAATGTAAGTCTGACTGATCTTTCAAACCATTTTTATTCTAAGATGTATACATTTATCTCTAAGTTTATGAAATATACTCTGTGCCCAAAGTTTGACATATTTTCTTGACCTGCTCATATGATGACCTCCAGAATTGATTCTGATTTGCAATAGCCTGTGATAATTCATTTTGTAGCACTGATACAACATCAAGATTGTATATTTTATGCTTTACTTACATTGTATGGACAAACCTGACCTAAGCACAGCATGGCCATGTGTTTACGCTTTCCCCTTAGAGTTCTAAGTCTAAGATTCAGGTCGGACATACAAGCATCTTCTGTATGGTATTTGCATTCTTTCTCCATATCCAAATGGGATTCCTGCCACCTCTTAAAAATTGTTAGTTAACTGACTACTGTGAAGCTTCCATATGCATGCATTAATCCCTAATACTGTGGTCAAGTCATGGGTAAAAAAATTATAGACAACTTCATGTTCTGCTGATTGTGGTAATGAGACTGAGGTCTCTGGAGCATGTGGTGCCAAGGGATTGGGATTTCTTTAGATGTAGCATTTCTAACAGAGCTGGGTCAGACATGGCTTTGTAAGTCAAGCAGAGATCGCCTCTAAGTAGACGATATGAGACAGAGAATAGCTGGTGTTTTTTGAGTCTCTCCATATAGGACAAATGTTTAAGGCCTAGGATCCTCTTTGTGAGGTACTTTTGCGGCCTCACCAGTTGTTGCAGGTGTCTAGTGAGGTACATGCCAAATGGGGCATTGTACTCAATGACTGTCCTAATGAGGAAAGAGTAGAGGGAGACAATGACGTCTTTCTTCCTGGATGCAAAACCCTTAGTAATGAGATGTGCCACAAAGAAGGACTTTCTGACCACAGTGGCAATGTGGTGGTCAAAAGAGAGGTTGCTGTCAACCTGTGTTCCCAGATCTCTTATAACGTCTTCTGTGTTCAGTGGACTACCATCAGTGTGGTAGTTCATGGGAACTGGATTTTTCCCAAGGAGGATGACGACACATTTTTTGGCATTGAGCTTAAGGCCATGGTTCTGACACCAGTCGTTGGTCACATTGAGGCCTTTCTGTAGGATGTCACCATCACTTAGGGAGTTAATAATAGCTCCCAACTTGTTCTGTGAACTTTGTCATATTTGAGAAAAACAATGAAAATTGCATCTGTCATATGTAAACATGGGTGTTATTTTTGTTTAAATGCCAGGGAAACTTTCAAATAAGACACAGAAAATAATGATGCATATTGTACTATCCTTTCAAAAGTAATTTTATTGTGGTGAATCCAGTTATTTCATCTCACCAAAAACTGTGAAAAAATAATTTAAAAAAGGTAATCATAAAACAGCAGAGACAGAACAGAACATGAAGTTTAGAACAAACTATTGATCTAGGCAACAGAAACAAAACCTCATTAAGTATTGACCATGTTATGATATAAATGAATGAGAGGTGTAACATAAAATTATGAAATAATACCCTTGATCATGTGATTGACATGTTTTCCCCCAGTAAAGTAAGAAAGGAAGTATCTGACAATATTCTGAGTGCATTTTTGCCCACTCTTGACATTAACGACATTGTCAAATTTTCCTGGAAAGTACTGATTTAATAACTGAAATAGAATCTATGTTTCATTTATTACTCCCATCAAAGTTTACTTTAAGATAGCTGCAGCTCAGTTGTCAAATACATACAAAATGTCAAAACAGTGACTAAACCAAAATTTAGAAAAATCTTCTCAAATATGTTTTCTTGGGGAGTACAACTAGGATGCAATGTGATGTTGTGGAAGAACTTGCTCTCCGTTAAGGGATGTTTGTTATAATTCATGAAACTAACCATTCAGCACATTTAAAATAAGTAAACTAATTAGAAAAACTCTCAGAATTCTCTGCTTAGTTGAATGCATCAGCTTGTAAAATAAGAACATTAATTTAAAATTAACTGGTGCTGATAATTACTGGCAAAGGACATAATTAAGCAGAGGTATTCTCTGATTTAAACCAAAGACTAAGAATTAATTGCATGCTGCTGCCTGTGTCTAAGCAAGAGCTGGTACAGATGTCCTGAGGTCCCGCTGCTTGCTTTGACACCATCTGTCCTTCATAAAACTGCATGTCACCAATCTCCCATGATGCTTTTGAGGTCACAGATGGAGGAGTTTCCTGGACAGTACACCAGATGTACCTTGGCAAAGACTGAAGGCACTTTGTTAGCATAGGGTCCTGGCCTACCATGGTCACAAAAATACAAATACAGTCCAAAATAAACCTGCACATACATACTGCAATTAATGTTACTTTTTTCACATTCTGCAAATGCGCTTGAAAGGTATATGTCACTAGACTAGAATATTTAAAAAGTCAAAGTAGAACTGATAGCAGCCCAATCCTGCCTTCACAAACCCATAGTGCACAGACAACGGTATAATTAAGCTGCAACTGAAATACTAGTTCCTGTTTAATTACACTGCTGAGTTTTGAACTTTGCCAATGAAAATGTCTTTATGTTGGAGTTCTTAATAACAGCTGCAATTTCTAACAATATTGTTCTGGAGAATTAATCAAGTCAGCCTGGGTAAAAATGCACTGTATGTGTGAGGAGAGTTCTGCCTTAGTATATTTAGGTATGCTCTTTTGCCTTTTATTGTTGCTGAATTAGAACATTGTTTTACTTTATGAGTTTTGAACTAATAAAATGTGTGAGTTCGTTTAATTTCAAACCTTATTTTATGTTTTGTGTGTGTGTGTGTGTGTGTGTGTGTGTGTGTGTGTGTGTGCGTGCGTGTGTGTGTGTGTGTGTGTGTGTGTGTGTGTGTGTGTGCATGCGTGTGTGTGTGTGTGTGTGTGTGTGTGTGCTTGCACAAGTGCTTCTGAGTGGGGAGTGCATATGTACGCATGTACAACAAGCATTACTACTCCACAAAAATATGAGTCAGATAGGGTGGATAACAACTTTCTATTATTCAGTGTAAACATGCTACATTGGGCACAAGGCTGGACGCACCACCTTCATCAGACTGGTGTATCCCATTTCTCTTAGCCCATTAGAACCAAGTGCACCTCCAGGCATTTCTGCAGTTACCTCCTACTGCCCTTCTAGGTGTCAAATATTGCTTGTTCATATTTACATTAATAATTCCAAAACCTTACCTCGAAGCATACATGATGGTAAACACAATCGTATTGATATTTGACCTCTGTCAATGATTTTTTGTTAGAACTGTAAGGTGATAACTTCATTTTTAAAGGTTCCAGCCACACCCACTGGGAGGTAAAGGTGCACACTCAAATGAGCTGTACTGGGGGGAATAACATATGTTATTACCTGTCTATAAATGTCACCAATACAGATGCCTTGCAAGAAACTGATTTTCAGTTTTCATTTTAATATTTTAAATATGTTTTAGGCAGCCACAATAGCCAATATTATATCTGTGTCCTCAGAAATTACTTTCACAGTTGTGACAATTTCACATTCCTGATAACTGCGGATCACTTATCTTTAGGTCATACTCACCACTGCATACTGTCCAGATTAAGCACATAATTTAGTCACATTGCAGAGCAATTTAAGCATCACAGTATTTCCATATGAAATGGGTGTCTTCTCCTTCTGGTAATATTTCATAAGCAACAGTTACTAGGCAGAATGCAAAGGGCTGAACACTGAACTGATGTGTCAGCCTCATATCACCTATCCCGCCTTCCTTCTCTGACTATTCAGCATATTCTGTCAACTAATGACTCATTCCCAGCATAAATGGTTAAAAATTAATTAAACAAGGGAACTCAGTCCAGATGATGTGTCACTACTGTAGGCACTGCATCCTCATTCATCATGTTCATTATGAATTAGACGTCTCACTTTAAGTCACTAAGCGAATGTCAAACTATAATTTCCTTGTGAGTGGCACATGGCAGGCGGACAAAGGGTTAATGTTACGATGGCATGTAAACTGTCAGGATGCATCATGGAATCTTGGCGTAGAGATTATGTTCGGAATTAGCATAGAAATTACTCAAATAAGTACCGGGGGAATTAGATGAAAATTAACAAGATAATTAGATGTAAAGTTAAAGGAATTTATGCAGGCAATTAAGAAGTGAATCGAATGGAGCGGTTGTGTACATATAAAATGAACTTTGTTATTAAGGAAAGCTTAGCAGACAGTATGGAGAAGAACTTCTGTAAGACAGTAAACAAGAGTGAAGTTTTAAAAGGGAGTTTGTGGCACTGAATAACCAAAATTTGTTCTTCATGGTAAGTGTAGGGAGTAAATGCTGGACTATTTTTGAGAGACATGCAGTCCACAGAGTTCACCAAGTTCTTGAATTGCTATGTTGTTGACATCTGTTGAAAAACGCTTGGTATTTTTTCTATATTAAAAGGACTGGTGTCAGATAGTGAGTAGATCTTTGATTAGGGGAGGATATGAAAGCATTAAATGGAATTGTCTGTCACATTCTCAAAGGGGGGGGGCACATAGGATGCATCCGTGGGGGGGGGGGTGCTTCTTATCCTGTGTTATTAAATGCAATGGTGGAACATTAGCAAA
The DNA here is from genome assembly GCF_019279795.1 of Protopterus annectens. Lineage (NCBI taxonomy): Eukaryota > Metazoa > Chordata > Ceratodontiformes > Protopteridae > Protopterus > Protopterus annectens. The sequence continues at coordinate 1,272,206,070 of NC_056747.1, forward strand.
ATGTGTACGTCTGTATAAAGTGGTACTAAAATATATAGCTGGCAAAACAAAAACATGTGCTAGAGACATGAAGAAGGCTGAGGATAAAAGAAACCAGCATGGTAACTCAGGATAATGCAGAAAGTCCACATGTGCAGCCTCTCCATAGATTTAAAGCCCATTAGAAATGTTTTTAGCAAACTGTTGTTCATACCTGTGCCTTCAGACACTCCTAGATACAGCTGAGCTGCTTACATTTTACTTATGTCAACACATGGCAGGAGAGTCCACTCTACCTCAAGCAAATTATAACTAATTCCAAAGTCACAAGACTTCAGAGTAGTTCATTTTATTTAACTATGGAGTGCTTTTGACTGTCTGTAAAATTTGATGTTTGGGGTTTGGAGCATTCTGCTTTGCTTCAGTGACAACAACAGTTAAACTAATTTTCCTAACAATACCAAAACTGTGTCAGAGAAATGCAGTGCCTTAACTGTAAAAAAGACATGTATTGCCTCTTCCTGTAAGATATTATTTTTCCATACAATAGCAGCAGTGTATAGATTACATGTAGTGTGCATTTAATGTATATGCAGTGCTCACTCAGTGTATATGTACTTTACAGTCACATTGCATGCAGCACTTTTGCAGTGTGCATTCAGTGTGCATTTGTGTGTCTGCAAATTGTAGCCAATGTGCATGTACTGTGTAACACATATACAGCATGCAGTCAGTGTACATGCAGTTTACAGCCAGTGTGCATTGTATATCAGTGTGTTGTCAGTGTATATGCAGTATGCTGCATGTGTATGTGCATTTTGTAGCCAATGTATACATATAAAATGTGCAGTAAGTGCACCTGAGTGTACAGCAAATAATTGTGCAGCACACACTGAATGTGCATTGTACAACCAGTGCATGTGCAGTGTACATCAAAGATACATGCAGTTTGCAGTATACTGCCAGTACACATGCAATCTTCCATGTATATGCAGTGCAAAGTGTATAACTACTGTGCATAACAGTGCACAGATGCAGTGTGCAGTGACAAGGCAATACAAAGCCAATGTACAAGCATTCTACATACAGTGGTTTGAGTACATGCAGAATACAGCTAGGGGATATGCAGTGTACATTAAACAACTATGGTAAGTCTAGTGTGCAATTGGAAAGCCAGTGTACATGCAGTCTGCAGTATCCATGCAGTGTTCAGCCAGGATATAAACAGTGTATAGCTACAGTAAGTAGTAGGCATGCAGTGTGCAGTTAGTATGAACATTGTCTGCGATTCCCATACACTACCATACTTCTAGACTGCTAGTAGGTTCATTTAAACCAAAGAGGCTGTTTAGAGACGTTATGAGCAAGCCATTTCTACACATGAAAAAGAATGATGGGCTTATCCACTATTGCTTTACTGACCCACAAAAAAGCTCAAATGTACCAGGACTTGTGTAAGACAAATGCAGATTAAATTCCCACACCCTTACAATGAGGGTGTGAGTTTTAAGCAAATAGCTTAAACACTATGGAATTGGATAAATAATTTCATCCTGAAGTCCTGTTACTTCTATGAAGCCATTTCATAAATGTAAAAGAACTCTGAGGTGTGTGATAAGTGATACTAATGTTTTTACGGGCATAAAGTCAAAATGTTACTTCCCTTCTGGCTTATTGTGTAACCCTGAGATTCATTGCTTAGTTTATCAGCGGTTTTGATTGTTTTAATGTGTTTATTAATATAATTATAATTTGTATAAGGTATATATTATTATTCCATTTATTTTAATTAGACTTTGTTTACTCAGAGTTATTTATTTACTTCTGCTTGTTTTCTGGGGTAGCACACTAATCTCCATGGACCTTTTTCACACTCATCCCGGAAGGGGTGTTTGGTTAAGTGACTTGCTTAGAGTTACAGAGTTAGGCAATGCAGGCTGTGGAAATCAAACCTTGCACCACTGGACCACAGGAAATAGCTCATTAACAGTTCCTTAATCCTCTAAGCCAACAGCCAGAGGTTAAAAAAAGCCTTTCCATTGGCCTGGGAAGGAAAGCACTAGACATGTTGCAATACAATTTAATCAATAATTAGAAAGATCACAAATCTTGTTAGAGAGAGATGCATATACATTTATAGACTAGGTAAACAGGACCCAGGAGAAGCCCCAGACATATTCCCGCACTATTCAAGCAATAATCTAAAGGTCAATAATCAATAATCTACTTAAAGAGAAATGCAGGGGCATTTTATGATTACAAGAACAGGTTTGCAAAGAAGACTTCATATACAAACTTAATTCTTTGAAGCTAAAAATTTGTGAAAGATAGTAAAATATTACTAGATGATGGCTATTCATTACATGATATATGTAATTAAAAACATATATCAGGGTGGGAAGAAGTAATAATAATACCCCTTTCTTAACCAGAGAGTAGGCACAGTGGAGACACAGTGCCTTTTCAAGAGGTGACCTGGGAGCAATGTCTGGTTTTGTGGTTAGCTCAAAGTTATACAGTCAGCAAATGGGGCCTGAAGGAATCAAAGGCTGCACCACAGCTCACAGCATTACCCCTCTGCACTAACTGCCAGTATAAGAGATACGTGAAAACATGTTATTAAAGCAGAAATGTGGGGCTGGTTAAGTAGCATAAAGTAGAGAGAAAAGGTAAGAGGAAGAGACTTGGATAATAGGTCCTGCAGCAGTATTTAGACATAAACTCTCTAAATAAGTTATAGGGTCTGTGTGAATCCATACAATTCTGTTATGAAAATGTATAACAGTTTTAAACCAAGAATTTTCTGTTTTGTGTTTTACTTACAGATGTTTTCAGTCAGTCTGCTATTTACTTGTCACTATAATATGGTGATGAGATCATATTCTAGCCCAGTTTCTACAGAGGGAGAAACAATAACAGAGAAACAGATAGATTCTCAGTCTCGAGACTGACACTGTGTTCCCTTATCACTGGAAAATGAAATAAACTGCACCTCCTTTCCGGCCCTGTTGTCTGCCTTATAAAACAGTGTATTCACATGCCTGGACACTGGATGCACAAGATGGAATCTAGAGGACTGTTGTGAGTTACTGATCTCAAGACGGCCACACCCACATTCTCAGAATGTTAAAAGTCTTGTCTAGGTCATAGGATAGGCCACCTGTTAGACCGGCATATGTGCAATCTAAATGGTACAACAGAATAGAAATGGGGATTTCTGGGGAAATACCAGATTGCAAGACTCTAAGAGAGAACTTGGAAAATATTTTGCTGAAGAAAGGTGGAGCACTAGACATGTCTCCAGTCCAAAATGTATTTAAAATACCGCTGCACCTGCTTTCTGCACTCTGTCCTGCTATGCTTAGTAACTTACCCAAAATAACGTGCAAGTAAAATAACCATGCATTACACTGCTATGATGCATAGCAATATTATACAGCATGGTGATGCAATTCTATGTAACATACTACTATACTATCAGCAAAAGGAATATTTCATTGCATTCTCCTGCAGAGCAGCTAATGAGTCAGATCTGCAGAAAATCTGCATTAAGTGGACTTTTTCACAAAAGAGAATACTGCATCGTACTGCCCAATTACAGCTATTCTGTGTGCCATTTACTCACATAAGCAGTACTCTCGCTGGGTCTCACCTGGATAAGCAGATAGTTCATCATATTAACTATGACAAGGCCTTGTCACAGTTACCCAGAGCACAGGATGCCACATCACACATGCAGAGAACACTGCATCATCGTTACATTCAAAGAAAAAAGAAAACTGCCTAAATCACTTAAAAAAAATCATATCCACAAAACTGGTTTGTGCATTAATGCACCCTCAGGGACCAATAAATCATGCTTTCCTGCAAAAAGAACTATGAACAACTTTTCAAGCATCCCTAATCTTGTGGAATCATCTGGAATTAAATAGCTCCGTTCAGCCTCCATGTCACAACAAGGCAACTAAATTAAGTTCCTTGAAGTTCAGGTCACTACGAGAGGCAGCCGCAGCTATCAGCAGCAGCAGTGATTTCAATGCATGTTGTATTGCTTCGCTCCAATGGATTTATGCCTAAAGCAGCACTAATAGGAAAGCGTTTACATATGATGGAAGGCAGGTGGTGGGAAAAAGCTTCTGTTGTAACCTTGGCAATGTCCCCTTTCCTATCATCGGGAAAAAGATGTCAAAAAAGAGCATCCATGTGCCTTTAAAATCAGAGAGAGTGTGAAACAAGGTTAAAATCATTTCACCTCAGCTGAGCTGATGCAGTGGTTATTGGAACTGCAATGGGTTACCACAGACAGATTAACTGTTCGAGAATGTTTTCAGGCTTCTAGGAAGATTGTGTTAGTGCATCTGTGGGAAAATGCATATACGCCAGCTGTTGGCTTTGGTCCGAGGATCTCCACATTGCAGACAAAGTCAGTTCAGATGAAATCAGAGATTATTTAGAGGAAACCTCTTTGCTTACATTGAATGTTATTAGAAGCTGAAAAGATAAGGAAAGGAAGAAAGAGGAAGTGAAAAAGGTGGTGCCAGCAAGTTGAGATGAAAAACGCTTATTGTAAAAAGAAAACAGACCTGAAAAAGGAAAAAGGTAAGTGCTTTCTAACGTTGCTCTACCTTTATTTGGCTGGCATATTAGTACAGGTAAAAGTGAAAAAGATGTTAGTGTTGTAAGAATCGGTTCTAATAGCTGCAAGATCTGCTACAATGATGATAAGAAATCAATCAGAAGAAAAGTTCCAGAAATACTAGGTACTGTCAACTCTTAATGCTTTAGTGCTAAATTCTTCAGAGGCAAAACCGGACATGTTTGTACCTGTTTGTTTTATCTCAGGGAAGTCTTTCAGCAACTTGATATCCATGTAAGATACCTGGTTTCTACTAGGATTTTATCCTGTCTTATTGATTATGCCTCATTTTATGAAATTCATATTTTGTTAACAGTAAAGGGGTAAAGACAAATCATTCCTGGGGGCATCCCATTTGGGTCTAATGCACCATTAGCTCACAATGGTGCAAGGAAGACGGATAGAGTGCAGTGTTGTGTCATTACGAGACAAAATGTTGATGAAAGGACCTGATTCTCCTCAGCATCACAACCATACATTTGGGCTTATTTATGGTTAAGATAGATAGTTTTCTTTTTTTAAAAACTTGTTTTAGTTGTATACAGAGTAGAACAAATCATTGGATCCACAAGTGTTTCAGTGAAGTTATGCAGAGTTCATCTGGGTATATTTGTGTGACTATGTAGCATAAAAAGTTTGCTATTATCCACTTAAAGGGTTAGTAAAGATGAGGGCGGGGGAGATAGACATGAAAAAGATGTCGGCCTGATGGTGTAGAGGCAATTGCATTTGCAACAATGGTGACCTGAGTTCATAAATGGATTTGAGCCACAGCTGGGGTAGTACATGAGGAGATAAGATGAAGCAGCCAAAGCCTATCTCAGAGGGAGTGTTTGTGGAAATTTGATATCTACACATGAAACGGATTTACCGGTCATCTGCTGAGATTACAGGGGGTGATGGGAACGTCTCTGGTGTCATGCACTAGCCACCCTTTAAGGTGGTGGGGAAAAAAAAGCAAATTATATCTCTCCCATTACTATAGAATTAATTTCACTTAGTAATCATGTTTAATCAGATGCAGATCTACACCTGTGATTATATAAGGCAGTATGGCACACAAAGAGTAATAAAAAAGGAAACATTTTTGCACTTGTTACTGCCATCCTAATTACAGCCGATCTGCAACAACTGAACTAATTATTATATTCTCCTCTAGACTGAGCTTTTCATAACACCAGTAAGATAGACTAAGTGAACATGGTTCAAATCTTTCGTGAGGTAGGGCACATTTGGTGGGTAATGGGAGGAGAGGATACAGGTGTAATGGGGTATAAGGTTAGAGATTAGGTTAGATTCTGCTTGGAAGGCTATTGCTAAGGCACTAGAGGTTTGATTAAATTATCTGAGTGGTGGATCCTGGTGTTTCTGGTCATTTATTTCTTATAAGGTTAGAGATGTCTACCACCATACATAACGTTGACAGGGTCAAGTTTGCCACTTTCTCTTGACATGCTACTATTGAATGAACTCAGATGACAACTTCCTGCCAACAGGAAACTGGTATTCAGATGGCAATGCAAAAATATAACTGCCAAGTCAAACCAAACAAAACTGAGGGGTCTAAACTTTAGCAATGCTGATATCTAAGAAAAAATAAAGTGCTTCAGGAATGTCCAAGCAAAGAGCTAAATGGTTAGAGGAAATAACAGTATCATAGTATAAGAAGTGCCATCATGGAGACAACATTCCTTCTCCAGTGAATCACATATAAACATCAAAGCAAATTAGTATAATTATGAAAAAAAAAGAGGTGATAACAAAAGCCATAGACGAAAAGTAAACAATTAGGATATATGTACCTAGAAAATACAGGCAGTTTAGGAAAAGAAGGTCAGGAAATTGAATAAAAATATAGATAATAGAAAGAATCGCTGGAGCAGTTAGATGAGATATGCCAACAAAATTAAGCCCAGCTGGTGTACAGGCTTAGACTTTCTGGCACAGATTTCCAGCTCTCTTCCTTGAAAAAAAAGATATTTGTTTGCTAATTTCTTAATAAAAAAATTTCACGTCTGTAAGATGCAAGCAGGATATTCAAATGAGATACAGATTATTTACATTCCTTTTGTGTAGATTAAAAGTTTTAACTCAGTCTATATAAATGGATATAAAATGATGACAGCACACATTGCCTGTGCCTGTACAAAACCCACATGTATAGGAATAGACCAGAAAGCCTATATCTAAAGTCATGTACTATATATGCAGGTCTTGTGCATAATAATTTAGAAAGGCAATTGTAAAGAATGTGTACAACAATTCTACAAATATGTTATCTGACTTCAAAGTCACCCTGAAGCTGTATTTCTATGTGGGTGCAGTCTGTAAGAGTAAGGACAAGGCTCTGTTACTGCACTGTTTTCATTTACATAAATAAGGTATGACTAAACCATCACCTCTGAATACACAGATTGCACCATAAGGACTTTTTTGTGAAGAAGAAAGTATAATAAATACTTTTTGTTTCCTTTCTTTCTTTCATTCTTTCATTCTTTCTTCGTTCTTTCGTTCTTTCTTTTTTTACTTTTTTTTGTAAGTCCAGACAGAGGAGTTGGATACTAGTCCCTTCTTAGAAAAAGGTGTTCTAACTTGAAACTTAAAAACTTAATATGAATCAGTGATTAGAACATGAGTGGATTTGGGTCCATATTAAATTGCCGAACATTTCAAAGATCGAATGTCATATGGTCGACACCACATGATCAAACTTTGAAAAGTTCGAAGGTGAAAGGCAATGGTTCTGTATGCACAGAATGGGAAAATGTCCCTTTTCTGCACTGGTGCGGTCTCGGAATTGGTATATTTAAGTAGGGGTGGTGTGAGGGGTGCATTCCCCCACGTGGAAGGTGCAGGGCAGCTTGCCGCTCTGCTCAGAGCGTTAAGGTAAGGTTTTTTTTTTTTTACTTTTTTATTATATATTTGAGGTTCCAAGTTTTGCTCATATGTTGTCGAACATATGAGGTTCGAAATTTTGAAGCTTCAAATATATAATATAGATCCAGTGGATTTACCCTCATTTGTTCAGTGATTCTCTGATTATCTATGTAATCAAGTTCAGGGTCACAGGGGAACAGATTTTATCCCAGGAGTAAGTGCAAACGAGAAAGAGAAGCTAATCCTGGATGGAATGTCAATCCAACATAGAAATTCAAAGTCAGTTGTATTTATTGATTTATAAATAAACAGTACGAATACAAAATATGAAGAATATGCCAAAACATTCATAACATCTAGTAAAATTCATTCAAAATTAAGAATGAATGGTAAATGCATGGTTAGATATTAAAATTAGTTAATAGGGGTAAGATACCTGTAGACTGCAAAGAAACAGATTTTAATCCTTTTTGCAAGTGTGGAAGCATATATCTGTGTCAGAAGATGAATGACATGTTGGTTAAGATTTACTGACATAGAAACTGATGAAATTACTTCTGAAAGCAGGTGGTACTGTATGTTGACCCCTGGGACACCAAGTCATCGTTGACCTACAGCAGGCAGATCATGTGGAGGTTTAATAAAAAAAAATGTATTCAATGGCAAAAACTGTAAGGGATGCGGCCAAGTTTAACTTTACTAAGGAAGACAGAGAAGGCTTGTAAACATATTCATCACTCTAATTACGTCCCATGGTGGTAATTTTGGCAAAATGATGGTTAATCAATCAAAAGGTAGGGGTAAAGAGAATTCAGACTGAAGGCAGCACATTTCTCATCTCATAGTGCAGGGTTTTGCTCTGGCAGGAGTGTGTGCCATAATGTCAGAAGCACAAAATATGTATTTGTCATGAGGTCACCAATATTTGCAACAGAAATATTATACAAAGTTGGTTGGAGGTTGAATATGTAAGAAGCAGCTTTGAAGGATGGGAACAATTTTCAAATATCTGTCAAGCAAAGATAATGTACACGAGACAAAAATGCAAAAAAAAAAAAAAAAAAAAAAAAACACTGTACTGTTAATGTGAAAACAGAAGCAATTATAAAACCGGAAAGTTACCGGGAGACAATTTGGGTGGACCTGCAGCAAAATTTGTACAGCATGCTTAAGCAGGCATATGCAATGCTAGAATATCGATCTGTCATCTATAGTTGGCACTGTGCCAGTTAATACCTGTGATATACAGCTGGCACTCTGCCAGTTAATACTTGTGATATACAGCTGGCAGTGTGCTAGTTAATACTTGTGATATATAGCTGGTACATTTATGCACTGGAAGGACATTGACCTGTGTTGGACAGATAGCACACTGATATACTGGAAAGACGTTGAACTGTGATATACATAAGACACATTGATGCCGTGGGAGGACATATACCTGTGATATACAGCCGGTACACTGATGCAGTGGTGGGACACTGATCTGTGTGATCTGTGATATAGAACTGGTACACTGGTGCAACACTGACCTGTGATATGCAGCCGGTATATTGATGCAGTGGTGGGACATTGACCTGTGATATATAACTGGCACACTGATGCAGTGGTGGGACATTGACTTGTGATATACAACTGGTACACAGATGAAGTGGTGGGACATTGACCTGTGATATACAACTGATACACTGATGCAGTGGTGGGACATCGACCTGTGATATACAGCTGGTACACTGATGCAGTGGTGGGCCATTGACATGTGATATACAACTTGTACACTGATGCAGTGGTGGGATATTGACCTGTGATATACAACTGGTATACAGATGCAGTGGTAGGACATTGACCTGTGGTATACAACTGGTACACAGATGAAGTGGTGGGACACTGACCTGTGATACACAACTGGTACACTGATACAGTGGTGGGACATTGACCTGTGATATACAACTGGTACACAGATGTAGTGGTGGGACATTGACCTGTGATATACAACTGGTACACTGATGCAGTGGTATAACATTGACCTGTGATATACAACTAGTATACTGATACAGTAATAGGGCATAGATCTGTGATATACAGATGGTGGGTCTATATCATAACCATGAAAGCCCATTTTAGTGAATACGTAAACGTCAACACATATTGCATGAACCGCGAATACACCGAACGCCCTAAACCAAGAAATTCAAAATCTCGAACCGGCATAGTTGGCCAACCCCACCGCTCACTACATACTACCCACCCAAACAAAATAAATAAACACATACATACACTAACCGAAACCCTACTTCTAACCCTACACTAAACCTTACATACATTACTATATATGCACTTACCTTAACCCGCACCCTAACCCTAAGGTCAATAACTATTGCACACTTCCATTATGGAGCTATACTGCAGAAGGGCCAACTATGCCAATTCGAGATTTTGAATTTCGCGGTTTAGGGAGTTCAGTGTATTCACAGTTTGCACAATATGTGTTGACATTTACGTATTCATTGAAACGGGCTTTCACAGTTATAATATAGTCCCCAGATGGTACACAGATGCAGTGGTAGGATATTAACCTGTGATACTCAGATGGCACATGAATGCAGTGGTGGGAGAGTGACCTGTTATATACAGCTGGTGCATTATTGCAGTAGTAGGACACAAACTTGTGATGCACAGATGGCACACAGATGTCATTTTTTTGAAGTTCTACTCATGCATTAAGTAACTCACACTGTAAAATCTCCTTTGAGAAGTAGCACTAAATCATAGCAAATGGATAGAATTAGAAAGCTGTATCAGATTTCCTGTGTAAGGTGGTGATATTATATGCTAAAAAGTAGTCAGACATAGCCTGCATAGCACATTTGAATTATTGTGGCTCCTACATGCTCACACACACACACACACACACACACACACACACACACACACACACACACACACACACACACACATGCAATGTTGATTATTGCATTAGTGCAGCTTGGCTGCACATCTGTGCATAGGTTCATAGGATGATACTAGGCTATTGGTCCAGAGGTCCTTATAAACATAGCCAAGAATTTTGCCCAAGTTCCCACAAAGTCAATACCTAGGTGGGATCCCAGGGGTGTATTTTCTGTTTCTCATTCAGTCATCCACGTTCCTCTTAAAGAGGGGTAGAGAGGTACTCTGCTTGACATGGAGAGAGAGTCTATGCCACAGATAGGGCAGTCTTAGGGACACAAATCTATCCCACCAACAAGTTCTGTTAATGTCACAGACTAGGTTGAGGCCTTGCATGCAGGTTGTGCAACTGGAGTTTGACTTACAGATATGCAGCAACTCCATCAAGGCTGAGTCTGGGATGGCCTTGTATGCCAGACACAGGTCACCTCTGAGCAGTCTCTGCAAGACTGAGTAGAGGGACAGGACTTTTAGCCTATCTGTATAGGATAGGTGTTTGAGACCCTGGAATTTCCTGGTCAGGAACCTCTGTGGTCTCTCCAAGTGCTGCATGTGCTTGGCAAGGTACATGCCAAGGGGGGCACTGTACTCGATAACGGGTCTGATAAGGGAGGGGTACAGGGATGTTATGACCTCCTTGTCCCTGGATGAAATACCCTTACTTATGAGGTGGGCCATGTAGAAAGCCTTCTGTACAAAGGAGGCAACGTGATGGTCAAAGGTCAGGCTGGTATCAACTTGAGTGCCCAAGTCCTTCACGATCTATTGTGTGTTTAGTACATTGTCATTAATGTGATAATTAGTGGGCACCACAGCACAAGTTCAAACCAAGAAATGCTCGTAGCTTGTAAAAACATTAACGTGCAGAGCATACAGCCTTCGAGTACAACCCTTCTTCAGTGCAAAGACATATAAGTGTTCTAACAGCTGTTTTATATCAAAAGACAGTGATCACATGACATTCATAGCCAATAAAATCTGAACAAACTAAAACTCTTTCGTCATATAACAATTATATAACTTTCTAAAAACATATAAATTACCTATGTAACATCTATAAGCATATATACACGTCACTAGTTTGGGTAAGGCCGTCTTGGAGTATGTTCACATCACTAGGGGAATATAAGACAGTGCCCAGCTTGCAGTCATCTGCAGACTTGGTCAGCCACAGACCACTGGTTTTGTCTTTCACCCCAGAAAAGTATATCCCAAACAGTAGAGGCCCCAAGACCGATCCCTTGGGTACACCGCTTGTTACAGGTCTACTACTAAAGGTGGCTCCCCTACTTTGACTGAGTGGGTTCTATCAGTGAGCCATTTAGCTACCCATCTGGTAACATATGGGTTGATGCCTAGCTGAGAGAGTTTATCTATTATGCCCAAGTAGGGAATAGTGTCAAAGGCTTCGGCTAGGTCAAGTTAGGCAATGTGCACCATCTTCCCCTTGTCCATGCCTTTGGTGACTGTTTCAAAGAAGTCAACCAAGTTTAACAGGTATGATCTCACTTTGATAAAAACCAAACTGTGTGAGGTAAGCATTTGGAGGTTGCCGATGTCCTTGTTTATAAGGTCCATGATAATGCATTCCATGGCCTTGGAGATCAGGATAGTTAGGCTGATGGGCCTATAATTTCCTGAGTCAGTGGATACTCCACCTTTGTGTAGAGGGATGACAGTGGCTGTCCTCCATTCGGCTGAATGAAGCTGGTGCTCAGGCTTTGGTAGAATGGGGTGCCTAATGCAGCTGAGAGCTCATACCTGAGTTCATGTAGGACACAGTCAAGGATGTTGTCAGGTCCCATGGAGTCTGTATTTTTTGCCTTTGGGAGGGCATTAAAGACCTGCTCCCTGGTGATGAGGGGAAGTGGTTGGTGCCAGGGATGTCTTGGTTTACTGATGGAGGGACAGTGGGATAAACTTTTCATTGAACCTGTCTACCAGCAGGTTGGCTATATCTATAGCTTTTATGTATGTATTGTTCCTGGCCACCATTTTTGAGCAGATTTGTCCTGTGGGTAGCAGGACTGCCTCAGACTACACTACTGCCATCCCATCAGGGTGGGTCATCTGTTGTCAGATGTCCAGTTCCACCTTACTGGAGCAGATTTATCCTGTGGGTAGCAGCACTGCGTCAGACTACACTACTGCCATCCCATCAGGGTGGGTCATCTGTTGTCAGATGTCGAGTTCCACCTCACTGTAGGCTCCTCCAGAACCTTGCTAAATATTAATCTGGGGTCACAGTCAAGGACAGTGGCATTGAATCAAGAGAGATGGTGACAGTTGATGTGACACCCCCGACCCCATGTAAAAAAATGGGAAAAAGGGGGGTGATGATGATGACAGTCAGGGCGTCATTCCTCTGCATCACAGAGCTGTATGACATTAAAGGATTTCAAAGTTTTATTAGTTTCAAACATGTTTCACCAATTTTGGTTTGCCACCTGCTTTATGGACTAAAGATTTACTCAAGTCCCCAAGTATTTAGTTTAGTTATTTTCATGTCTATGAATGTATTCATTATATTCATAACTGCAGAACTCAACAGATTCTGACGTCGTTTTTCAGGCTGACCTAGGCCATAAAAAGGATAGCACACATATTGGATAAGAGATTATGTGAGCAGAGATACAGTGCCTTACAATGAAACAATGAACAGAATAAACTATAGTTCACACTTATTGAGTTCTTCCTGAATTATTTTATTTCATAGATTTGTTCTGCATGAAATAGTACAAAAACCATTACAGCAGTGATTATATATACTCCTTTTCATTTCACAGCACCCAAATTTCGGCAACAGATACTCTGTTCTTTGGTTGTTCGTTTTTTAATCTCTACTTTGCTGCCTTAATGTACTACCAATGCAGCAAAATTACAGTGGTTATACAGCTGACTATCAGTCACAGAACATGTACCAAAACATGCATCCCGCAGTATATATTTGCATACTGTTTTCACAAAATAGTAACAAAATCAAGGAGGTGACAGAAAACAGAAAAAAACAACTTTGCTGACTTTTTGCATTGATTTGGCATCTGCTGTATTCCTTTCATCCCAGACTACAACAACAAATTAATGAAGTGTCTTAGTTGCATTATGTGAAAGAAAATTAACTGAGTTGTGTGCATCCTCATAGAGAACTTACTTGCATTTTCTTTCTGTAAAACTCAGAAGGGAATCAGACAGTTATGAAGGCCAAAATCAACCCACATAAATTCTTATAAATGCTGGCCCTGCATCTTAAATTCCGGTTATGCCACAAGAATATCTGTACATTGTTTTCTAATGCAGGGTCCTTTCTTATGGTCCTGGCAATCTCTGTCATTGACCTGATGCCACTCTGACGCCTGCGTTTCTCAGGACAGTGGACAACATGAAGCAGTAAGGCTAACATACCTTATTTATATACACCGAGCCTGTTCCTATATGCAAAGGGAATAGTCTCTAGGTAGGTACATTTCTAACCTTGTTTTCTGGTGAACCAGGATCCATACTTTTGCATGCAAGCCTCAGACTTTTAAGGGGCTGAACCTTCATGGCTGATGTCAGACATACCAAAGAAGGCTTACCATACAGCATATACAACTTATCTGACATGCTTTCCTAAAAAATGCCACTGATCATCTAGAATCCATCTATACAAGACCAACAGTCACATCATCCTTAATGTCTTTGTCAACAACCTAAGTTTGGTCTTGAACCCAAGTCACCAATGGAACTGACAGATGCCATGCATGTACACAAGTTGACAGATATCCTTGTACTGGATGGTAGCACTAGGCAGTTGTTATATGAAAGTACCCACAACACTGAAGTTCTGTTCCTGGTACTGGAGAGTACCATTGGGCAGTTGTTATATGCAATTACCAATTGCAACATTGAAGTTCTGCTCCTTGTACTGGATGGTACCACTAGGCAGTTGTTATATGCAAGTGTACCCACTGCAACACTAAACTTCTGTTCCTTGTATTGGATGGTACCACTAGGCATTTGTTACATGCATGTACCCACTGCAACAAGTGCTGTTCTCATGTGTTGTTTTTTTTTTTTTTTTGCTGTATTTTTACAAACCTGTGACAAACAAAAGCCTCACCTCGCAGTTTGTACTAAACAAAAGCACAGGCTCCCAGATATGCTGCTCATCCTTAATTGAAGCTGCTTTATTTTTGGTTAACTTGTAGTATTTCCCTCAAATTACCCAGTACCAGCTAACTAAGTGCCAAAGATATGCACCAACAGGCTATCCAAAAAGAAAATGATGTCTTTGCTGTATCTGTTTCCACACATTCAACTGAGTAGGTTTACCTAGATTATGTTATGATGATGGTGATATGTTGAGATCTTTTGCCCAACAGAAAAATTATTTTCTTTTAAGGGGCTATACAGACAAAGAGACTGCTTTAGCACAGAAGGAAGTGTTGAGATGTAGGTCTGAGACTGCCAGACCTTACTTTTCTGATAGAACCGATGATGTTGTATCAATACCCAATGCAGACATGAATAAGGTTAGGTTTTCCCTTACCTATTCTAATGATGTTGGTATTGTCTGCGATATAGTGAAGAAGCACTGGTATATTCTCACTGTTGATGAGAAATACAAAAACGTTTTGGGTGATACTCTAATTATTGTTTTAAGAACAGCCAGTCCTTGAAACAATTATTGTGTTAAACACTGGCAAGGAGTAAGAATGAATTGCTATCAAGCCAGAAAGGGATGCATTCATATAAATCTTGAACATGTATAAGTATGTGAATAGTAGTAATAGTTACAAGAATATTGTGACTGGACCAATTTACCTTTTATATGGACTGTAAAAGTTCAAATTTAGTGTATCTTGCTGTCTGCGAGGTTTGTGAATGCTATTATGTTGGTAAAACGAACAGAGCCCAAAGGGACTGGATGCGTGAGCATAATAATGACAGCTCTAAGAAAGATGTTAGAAATGCTCTTGGTAGGCATGTTGTAGTTACTGATTCTGGTACTAGAGTTGATTAAACCTATTATTAGAAAAGGTGACATTAAAACCAAGACTGAATATGTACAGACAAAATGGATTTTAGAACTCGATGTTGACTGTGGGAAAGGTTTAAATGGTTCTGTACCTTTAAGACCTGTGCTGAGATCTAGGGCCTTACACCGCCCAGATTTAAAAGTGAGTACTTAAGGAATGTTTTAACTTCGGTGTATTAGATCTGAGGAAGTGTCTGTGATAGGCATGAAGGTACAAAGCTCTTATCTCTTTATTGTTTTTCTGTAGTTTTAATAGCTGTTTTAATAAACATCAGTTCTAGTGAAATTTCTGCGGTGTTGGCTGGATATACATGTTTTGTTGTATTTGAAGTTGTTGTAGTTTGTCCAGCCTTATCCACATATCTTTTTTTGCTTCTACATTTCTAACCTTGTTTTCTGGTGATTCAGGATCCATCCTTTTGCTTGCAAGCCTCAGACTTTTAAGGGGCTAAACCTTCTTGGCTGATGTTAGTGGTCTACTTTGGATAATTGAAATTCCACTTACCCAACTCTGAAAATGCCGAGATAACAGCATCAAAAATCCACTTAAACTAACACGTACATCACCGAAAAAAAATACAGGTAAGTAACCACTTGTCCATGATGGTGAACTTTTCCCCTTTCCCCACTGTAGTGTGATCTCGGAGTTGGTATATTCAGTTAAGGGGGTGTGGGGGCACAGCTCCCCCATAGGGGGGTGTGGGTTTCATGTGGTTTAGTTTTCATGCTTTGTTGTGGTGCGGACAAATGGTCACTTACCTGTAATTTTTTGTTGGTGATGTATGTGTTTGTTAAAGTGGATTCTCGGTGCTGTTGCCTCTGCGTTTTCAGAGTCGGGTAAGTGGTGTTTCGATTATCTACAGTACACTCAATGTCAGACATACTAGTGAAGGCTTCCCATACAGCTTATACAACTTATCTGACAGGCTGTGCTAAAATATGCCACTGCTCATCTAGAATCCATCTCTACAAGACCAACAATCACATTATCCTTAATGTCTTTGTCAACATCCTAAGTTCAGTCTTGAACCCAAGTCACCAATGGAACTGACAGATGCCATGCATGTACACAAGATGGCAGATATCCTTGTGCTGGATGATACCACTGGGCAGTTGTTATATGCAAGTACCCACTGCAACACTGAAGTTCTGTTCCTTGTGTACTCCCCCTGGCTAATGTCTCATTAGAACACTTACTTAAGTAACTATGCTAAGTCAACCAATCATAGTACTGTACCCATTTAGGACTGTTAATTTACTGCTCATCCCATCTTTCCAGGAGTTAGGGAAAACTACTCCAGCAATGCTGTGCTTTCCGTAAGCAACTTAAAACAGGAGAAGACATATTGTAAATCAATTTGTTATAGTTCTCAGCTATAGCGAGCATCATCTGCTCTCTCAGAGCCTTATTCTATGTCTTTCTGCTTTTACCCTGATAGTAAATAGTAAGTAGTCTACCTTACTACTTGACCTCTCTAAGGCCTTTGACAATATCTCACACAGCCTGCTTTTAACTAAACTCTCAAAACTTAACCTATCTCCCTCCTCTTTGAACTGGTTCTCCAGCTATTTATCCAATAGATATCAAGCAGTAAAATGGAAAAAGGCTACCTCCTCATTTCTTAATACCCCTACCGGAGTTCCCCAAGGCTCCATACTGAGTCCCCTTCTCTTCAATATATTTATAAATGATTTCCGCAAATCTATCCCATTCTCAAACATCATCCAATATGCAGATGATTCAACTATTATCTGCTCTGCCACATCTATCCCCACACTCCTAAAACTTACGCAAGATGCTTTTTCAACCACTGAGCAATGGATGAAAAGAAATCACCTAGCACTCTATGCTTCTAAAACCAAAATTAATGGTATTTACCCCCTCTAAAGTCACTTATTTCGATATAAACACATTCTCAATTACTAGTCAAAATAACTCACCTCTGGAACTGGTGTCAGAGACCAAGTTACTTGGGGTCCAAATTGATAGCCAGCTCAAATTCAACTCCCACCTACAACTAAATATCAAAAAAACCCATCAAAAACTAGGTATGCTCTACCGACAAAATCATTACCTTACACCTGCCACTGGAATCACTCTCTCTACTTCCTTTCTTATCCCCTCCTGTCTCTATGGAGCTCCACTCCTAACTAATCTAAAGTCCTCTCTAAAAAAACAACTTTCCTCTTGCTACAACAAAAATTTGCCAAGTTCGCTACCAGCCATAAGTCCTCCACCCACCACTGTTCCTCTCTCCAAAAACTAAAATGGCTAGAACTACCCAATCATCTCACCTACACTCAACTAACTCTTGCCCACAAGCTCATTCTCAACCCCTCCCTCTGTCCCTCCCTTTCTTCTGCCTTTAAAATGCACCTACCTGATAGAGTATTAAGGTCAAACAATCAAAATCTATTAGAACTGTACAAACCAACTCATCCCCCAAGCAAAAACCTTTTGTCCTATGGCCTAGCACAGCTCTGGAACTCCCTACCACTGTCCATTCGCACCACCCCCAACCATTTTATTTCCAAAAGCTCTCTTCATTCACATCTAGTATCCCAGTGGGAATGCTCTTGCTCCCACCCCACATAACTAACACTGGCAATTTTCATCTTTCCCCTGTTTACTCCAGCAATTATCCTTGTTATTTTCCCCTAACACACACATTTATTCATATGGTATTTGCAAAGAATGTACTTGACTGCACCTCTTAAGTTTATGCTTCCTAGTATGTAATGACTTTCAGTATTACTTTGCAATATTCCTTTTGTTAGTCTGTACCATCTGTAAATTCCATCTCAAGTCTGTATTATTATTATTATTATTATTATTATTATTATTATTATTATGATATTATTATCATATATTGCGCTTTTGAAGCTATAGTATCACATGCCTTTTTAGTTATATGATTGATATAATAAACAGCAGAAGTATGCATTTTTCCGTGTTAACACTGCTTACCAATTGTGATGTGCGAAGACTAGCTACTAATAGGGGCTCCTTCCCATATATGGGTAAAACTTCCTTGAAAACTAAATGCAGGAGCTTGATTGCATTAATTATAAACATAATTTATATCTTGATTTAATATACATATACGATCTAATATTTATATAATGATGGTTGCAGATTATTTAAAAAGTGTTATTATATGGTATGCATAGGCTTCTGTTTTTGTAAGCACCAGTATATCACTGTTATGTTGATAAATTATCCTAATTGTTTCTGTTTTAATTATAAATTGATTGAATAATTGATAATGCCTTTTTACTATATAAATGGCTGAAATTTTAGTAAAATTGTAACCTGATGAAGCGCATTTTATTGCGTGAAAGCGCTTGTTCTCATTAATAAAAGGATTTACAACTTTCTTCCTCGTGGTGGTTTCAAGCAAATTTCATTTTCAGTTCTTCTACCTTTGATGCTGGGAACCTTTGGATGATCGGTTTTTGTCTTTTGCTATTAGTATTTCTCCTGTTGTGCTTAGCCGATCCACACGCGATGGAAATGCCGAACATTGAACTAGATTATAATCCAGTAAGTACGATGGCAAGTGAAAACTGGAATTGTCTGTTTTACCAAAAAGAGAATCCACTGTTGCGAATGGATATCCATTGTGATGCTCATACCAGCCCATCCAGTACCAGTGAGAATTTGTACGAATTTTTTGGAAACCTGAGAAGTTTGGAAAATGACCTTTATCGCCTGCATAGGCTCGTATGGCAGAGAAGACATCTACAAGCCTGCTTACACTTCAAGGTTATCCCCCGTGGCATGCGGGTTCTCTGCATGCCGACCTACGGGGATAGCCATCCAGAACTAATTCGTCAATGGCAACAATTGAATATTGATTTTGGAAACAGATATATCCAGCTGCTGCTGGATTATTTTACACCGATCGAAGCTGAGCTCCTTGTGAAGGTAGAGGAACAATACAAATTACTTACTACTAATTATAAAACTGAGTTTTGTAATTCTAAGATACAAGCTATGAATAGACAGTTAGCCCTATATAGTGATAAACTGGAACAGATAAAAACTAGAAAACTAAAGTGTGACTGTGAAGATTTTCATCTCGGCCGCATTTTTGTTTGGCCGAGAACTAGTTCAAAAGACAATTTGCAATCTACACAAGCACCAGTAGCCTCATACCCTATTAATAAGGATACAATGATTGTGATGAATGACTCAATAGACAATAGGCCAGTGCCTAAAAATACTATGAATAGAGAACCCAGTGTGTCTGACACACCTACTGCATCTTTGCCTTGCAATCAGCAGGGCTTAGCGAACCAAAATGTTTTGGGTGCCAAATCTAAAACCAGTAGCTGGAACCACAGATTTATGGCGCCTGTACCTTTAAATTTTCCTCTCCCTTACAAAGGTGCAACACGCACCCGTTCTACCAGCCGGGGGAGAGGAAAAAGGAAGCTATCGGGAGAAACGCAGGACCAAAGAAGAAAAGTGAAAGTGTGAACTGTTTGTTCTTTAACCTAACAACAAGGACATTTACTCTAAATGAACAGCATGTACTAAACAAGGGCTTGTCGTTTATCCCTTCAAAACATAGCGCCATATCTGATACTTTGATAGGTTTACGCATGTTTTGTAGAAAATTATCTATTAAGGTCCTATTTAAAGATATTGTACCTAACGGTAATGTTGGCTCAGATAGCTATACTTGTAGAAAGAAGAGTACTTTTGTGCCTCCATTAACACCATCCATTGAATGTTTCATGAAAACATGTGAGCGTGATTTCTATCGTTATTATAATTGTCATGATAGCAAAAATGTCTTTGTTAATTTAAGCGCAGTGGAAAAACGTGAACTACAAGATCTCTGTAATGATACAAACTTGGTGTTTAGACCGGCAGACAAGGGAGGGGGGATAGTTGCCATGGACGTAACCTTCTATCAAGAATTAATGTCTAATATGCTGAAAGATGATAGAGAAGTCAGATGTTACATCAATAGTGCAGTATGTACACGATACTCTTTATGACTTATTAATGACAAGATCCATAGAAAAATCCCTCTATGATTTTCTTTTGATAGATCTACCCCTGATACCCATCATCAAGGGTCTGCCCAAGTTACACAAGGACAAATATCCACCTCCATTACGTCCTATTGTATCAGGTGACCACTGGGTCACACAAAATGCTTCCCTATATATACAAACCAAATTAGGAACACTGGTGAAGGAAATATCTACCATACTACAGGACTCCTATAAACTATTGGATGAACTAAAACTAGATGTAGTGAAAACCAAAATTACAGAAGATACTCTACTAGTTACGTTAGACATAGAGAGTCTTTTCACAAGTATCCCAAATGACTACGGTCTAGATGCAGTTAGAGCACATCTGACAGAAACAAACATGGATAACAATGAGATCATGAACATTTGCTGTTTGCTAGACTTGGTCCTAAACAATAATATCTTTTTGTACGATCACATGGTATATGCACAAACATGGGGGGTGGCCATGGGCACCCCCTGTGCTAATGCATATGCCAACCTTGTTGTATATAGATGGGAAAAAGAAAATATTTTTAATGACCCTAGGTTTAGTAACGTGGTCCTATACAGGCGATTTGTAGATGACGTCCTTCTACTGTGGAATGGTGACGTTGACACCTTGAATGACTTCATTGCCTTCATGAATACCACTACATCTTTCTTTAGATTCACATTTGAATATTCCAATTTAAGCGTTAATTTTTTAGACATTACCATCATGAAAAGAATCAATAATGATTTGACCACTACACTCTATAGAAAATCCTGTTGGAGGAACGGGATTCTTCATTATGATAGTTTACATCCACGCCACATTTTTCAAAATATTGTTAAGAATCAGATGAATAGGATACTAAGAATATGTAGTGATGAATCAGATGCACTACAACTGATTGATTCCCAGAAGAAGTGGTTTACAGATAGAGGATATCCTATAAAACTAATAAATGATATAACTGAATCCTTATTTGAGAGCCCAACAACTCGAAGAAAGTTAACTAAATCATCTAATAAAAATAAAAGGATGGTGACCCGAAATATTGAATATGATATTAAATATACTAGTGATGTGCAACATCTAACTAAAATCGTGAAAGGGAACTGGAAAATTTTATTAACAGATCCAACACTTCTGGAACTGCTTGGGGAGAAACCTGTCTTCAGATACAACAACTGTATGAATTTGAAAAGACTGCTATGCAAAGAGAAATTAGTTGTAGCACCTGTTGATGTCAGGGCCCAAATAAAGACAGGCACTTTTGCCTGTGGTAAATGTTCACTTTGCAGATACATAGATAGGACAGGAAACTTTAACATCTTAGGGGTCGAATTTGATTTTAAACCCACCTTTTACGCAGATTGTAATACCCGAAATGTGGTTTACCTAGCTACTTGCAACCAATGCAACGGCTATTACGTGGGTATGACATCACGAAGGCTTAGAGACCGAATATATAATCATGTATATGATATAAGAAGAAATAGTCCCACTAATGCATTGGCCGTACATTGTAACACTCATTCTCAACACAGTTTTGTGTTTCAGATTTTGCAAGTAGTAAATCCTAATAGAAGAGAAGGTAACCATATGAATACTTTGGAAACATTTGAACTCAGATGGATTCTGAGATTAAAAGCTCATATATCACCTGGTTTGAACACTATGATCAATATTCGGCCTGCCCTACTGGGCCCTGTGTGAGCCATCCCTTATTAGTTTAATATCATATTATAATATCTTATGAGCAGGTGATCTGTCTTGCTCTATATTAGTTTTATGTTTAGTATACTGTTGGTTATTTTTAATTATAAGTTGCTTTTATTTTTGCTTAGTTACATGCTCATTTTGGATTTCGCTAGATACCTGATGAATTTGTTTCATGTCACCTTGTAGTTTTAATATTTGATGTCTATATTAATATTCACCACAAGATGTTTCCAATAGCATTTTCCTAAATACATACTACTGGAAACTAATTTATGATAGAGAAAATGAAAAAATGGGGATTGAATAGAGGCCGATGA
>NC_056747.1:1272233586-1272296086 GCF_019279795.1 Protopterus annectens
CAGAGTGCCTCCTTGGCCCTCTTCAAAAGGAACCTTGATGATTGGATGGGAGAAAGGAAATTCACCCCGGGGATCACGTCTGTCGCCCTGCTAGACAGGTGTCCAGGGAAGTAAATAGTGTGGGAAGAAATAGCCAGGGAATTGTTATGGCTAGGCTTGTATAGGCCCTAGGGCCGATAGCCTAGTACCAACCTATGAACCTATGAACCTATGAACCTATGAACCTATAGCTGTTTTCTTTACATTATCAGTGAGTTTGGAGATCTATTCAGAATTTCAAGTATTTTAAAACTGATGTCTTAGCTGAGCTAAAAGTGTACATATCAGCTATATAATTTAATTTAATTAATATAATTTAATTTAATTTAATTTACATTTGTTTACCTGGAAAGTCCAACTGGGCCAGAAGCCCATTTTCAGTGGAGGCCCGGGGAGAAAAGCTCCACAGAAATATAAGCAAAATACAATAACTGGATAGTGCAATAGTATACATACAGTAAGATGAGGAATACACATCATCTAGTTAGTCTATACAAAGAAGTATTCAATACAGTTTCCTAGTAGATCAGTTTCAAAAGGAAAAACACACAAGCATTTCAGTGAAGATCACTGTGAGAAAAAAATAAAGTTAGCAGTGTGTACATATTAAATAATAGTTATGAACAAATGAGAACACCGAGGAGAGGGAGCAAAGGAAGTAAGGAGAGGACAGTGTATTGAGAGAGTTATAGATACCTCCTTGTCAGTCAGGTTTGGTGCAGGAGCAGTGCCAGTTCTTGGATAGATGTTCAAATAGTAGTTGTTTAAAACTGGTAGAGTCAGGTGTGTTTTGAAAGGTGTGGGGTAGAGAGTTCCATAATTTGGCTATTTGATTTGAGAATAGGGCTTTACCATGGGTGCTGTTAGCTTTGTTTACTGTGAGAAAGTTTCCATCTGTAGATCTTAGACTTCGTGGACATGAGTAGGGAGCAACATGTTCCATGACGGATGGGCAATTGTCAGGATGGAAGATGCTATTGTATGGAAGATGATATTGTATGCAAAGGTACATTATTGGTAACAAAAGTGCTGCAACTTCTTTAGTTTTCCTGCAATTTGTGAAGGATAACATTTACTAACAAATGTATAATTTAACGTATGCCTCTAGGACGTCGATGATAATTTTCTGTAATCTGCAAGAGATTTAAATGTTGGAAACAGATGGGAGGAGGATCTTGAACTTCTAAAATTTGTTCAGGGAATATGAAGAAGAGATAAGTCTGGGACTATGCTCATTAAATGTAAATATAGACTCCTGGCAGAAGGGGGAAGGTGCCAGTTTAATGCAAGAGGTTCATGTTGGACAATTTGAAGTCTTACTGATGGATATAAAAAGCCCGTTACAGTATTATTCAACACAGAACAGTTTTATTAAGCCCAGCTCTGTGATTAAATGGATAAAGCCCTGATTATGAGCCAGGTTACCTGAATTTAAAAAGTGTCAAGGGAGCTGAAAGATCCAGCCCAAGGGGGGTTGGGTTGAAATGACAGGCTAGTACCATGCAACCTATGCTGGTGGGGATGGTTTGCTTTGCTGCTTTGCCACATGTAAGTGTTGGACTGCAGCTTATGAACCTTCAGGTATTAACCAGGATGCAGACCTGGCTTTCAAAGTTAGTTATGGCAGCCCTCATTAGTATATGAGTGGGACCACTTCCAAGCATAGGGGGCACAGTAGGCCATTACGGTGATGCAGGAGCACATGACTGACATCAGGGATGGGGTCAGGAATCAACATGAAATGTATCCTTATTGTGCATATTGTTGGATGCCAACAAAGGCATGAACAGCTCCACTTCTGCATGGGTGATGGCCCCCTCCAGTCAACTCTGACTTCCATACTGGAGACTGCTCAAGTGCAGCAGAATGAATGGCCTTATGGCCATAAGAGCGGGGCCAACAGTTGTCTGGAGTGAACGGAAAAATCACCTAGAAAAAGTGTACTTATTTAGTACTTTGTTAATAAAAGTGCATGTGTTTTTTAAATAAGGAAAACGAACAATTAAAGGTTACTCAGAATTATAATGGAATCCAGGAACAGTTGTAATGGTGATGTTACACCATAAAACACATGCACCCAGCAAATTTTTACAGATATTAGAGCTTGCTTCCTGCAGAAAATCTTCTTCTTTTGGCTTTTTCCCAGTTAGGGGTTGCCACAGCAGATCACCTGTCCACTCATGATTGGCAGTGGAGTTTTACAGTGTCAAGTTGCCAGCCCGGCACCCAACCTTCCACAGAAGGCACACACATGCACACACTCACACCTAGGGCCAATTTAGAGTGTCCAATCTACCTACAGCATGTCTTTGTGATGTGGGAGGAAACCAGAGCACCCGGAGGAAACCCACACGACCACAGGGAGGACATGCAGACTCCACACAGAAGCACCTCAGCTGAGAATCGAACTAGATAACCTCTTGCTGTGAGGTGGCAACGCTAACCGCTGCACCACCGTGGCCGCCCTTGCTTCTTGGAGAAAATAATGAATTGAATTTCTTTTCTAGCAGATTTGATTGCAATTTCATCTAGAAAGACAAATAATGAACATATGTATCTGGAGCATTTCTCCCCGGGCCTCCGCTGAAAACAGGCTCTGTTGAACCTAGTCAGACTATCCCGGTCAACAAATGTTAAAGAATAAAAAGAAAGAATGTAATGCATGCCATTATGTTGTGGGGTAATCTTTTAATATCATAATGTGGCAACAAGAGTTACATGTTTACAGGGATCTAATTGTATTTAAATTAAGTATTACACACTTTCTAAGGAGACCTTCAGGATAGACGGATAAAGCCCCAACTACACCCCCAGGGTTCAAAGTTTGAGTAGCGACTCCATTGCTTCATGGAGTGTGGGGTAGGCATGCCCATCCAAGGGTGGTGGAGGTCCCAACTGGCTTGTTGATGCTCCAAGTCAAAGTCGAGGCTTTGCTCGTAGCAGCCATCCAGTGCAGAAAGAACATGAGCTGTTGTTGCCAATGTCAGTAATGGTAGCCCCTGCTGCCATGTATGAAGGACCATGCATATGTGGGCAAAGGGACATAAGCAGTCCCTGTGGTGATAGAGGTTCTCATGTCACCACCAGGGGTGGGCTTAAGGCCATAACAATTGCCTTCCATTGCTGGAATATCTATAAGGGCACAAACAGTCTTCATGGCTGTTTGTATGATGATTTCTGTCTCTCCCCTCCCATTGATACCTTGCAATCTTGTATGGTGCTCTAGAATAGATTCCCCGTCCACATAAAACAAAGTTCTTCCCTGTGCATATTCTAGTGCAACTTGGATCTATGGTTGGGAAACAGAAAATTTACTCCAGAACTGCTCTCTTGACTACTAATGGACAGATGCAGCTCCTAAATGCTCTATGGGTCCCCTCAAATTATCCATGGTACAATCTCAGTTATTCATATTAGGGATGATATATCATTAGTGACCATGGGATGGGTAAGGTCAATCTACAGTCAAATGGGATAGGTTACTCTGAGCACAAAAAGGGAAAGTGGCTAGGCTTAAAATGGCCCTCAAGGGCAGCTAACCTAGTACTTACCTGTGAACCTACAATTACTTATTAATCAGGTTGACATGCATGTTAATGTTACCACTGTATGCACTTATCAATGTCACTTATGCTGTTTTCTGCCATAAACATTCTTTGTTCTTAATTTGCAATGTAAAATTGTGGAGATTTTCTCCCCCGCCTTCAGTGAAAACATACTTTTAACCAGTTGGACTATCCCTGTCGACACATGAACATAAAAATAAATAAATCTATACATACATACAAACACAAGCAAGCTAATAAACAAGCAAATACATATATCTGCATCTTGAGCTGTTGTTAACCTTTGGGCCAAAACAGGCCTATATAAAATTCATAAATAAGGAAAAAATGTAACAACATAAAATGCAAAACATCCTTTTATAATAAAGGTTTGGATGTAAGGAGGGGGGAGGGGGTTAACTGAAACAATGTATTACAGTAGTGGGGGATGGGACTAAACTGAAACAATGCATTACAGTAGTGGGAGGGTTAAACTGAAACAATGCATTACAGCAGTGGGGGGGGGGATAAACTTAAATAATGCATTACAGAAGTTTGCATTATCTGTGAGACAGTTTCAAGTATATTTTGACTGAGCTATAAGTGATGATGTTGCTGCCTGCTTCAGTCATCCATTTTATTATTTACAGCAATATGTAAAGTGTGTACAAGTCTTCAGATAAGGTAAATTTCCTTTACTAAAGTCTTGCAATACCAAAACCTGATAGACAAACCTTTGAATTTTATAAAACCTTTTCTGAAATAATATCACCTTCTTCCTTCAAGACTGTATTAATGGATACCAGGTAATAATGCTGTCAGTACAGAACTGCTCTAAAATTTACAGCACGCTTTCTCTGAAAATGAATTAACTTCCAAACGAAGAAGCTAACCATAGACCTATGCCATGAATTATTTAGGAAATTAATATTTTAATAAAACATTTGGCCATCAGAATTATAAACGTTATGCATATATTTAGAGGACCAAAACAAATGCATTTTGTTCAACAGAAATCAATGCATTATAGGATATCTGCAAACTTTAAGGAAGGAGACAGCATTTTTACCCAGCTGTTTTATTAATCTGTAGAGAAGGAAAAAGCTTTTCATAGCTAGCTCATCTGTTCTTATTTGTTATTGTTCATATTTTCAACTTTCCATAAATACTTTATAGTTTGAAAATTATATAAACTGCCAGGAACAAACTAACTTATTAAATTGAACAAGGCAGGAATGTTCACTTTTGCCAGCGTATTTTTTAATAGCTGTCTAAGAACTTTCCACCAGTGTATTGCAGAATATGGATGGAAGGTGGTTCTGCAATCTGCATTTGGCCTAAATTCAAGTTCGTCAACATGTGTTAATAGACTGCATTTGGCTGATATATGTGTATAGTCGACAGTTGTGTGAGATCAACAGCCCTCGGCTGGGGAAATATTCTTTTTCCCCTTGGGAGTGTGCAATCTCAGAGTTAGTATATTTAACTATCAAGAAGTGTGAGGCTTGACCCTTGCAAAAAAAAAATGTTTTTTTTTCTTTTCGGCATGTACCAAGATTCTTTCCTGGTGTGTGCATGGTAATGTGTTAACATTTGGTTTATCAGCGTTTTACAGGCAACGTTTTTGATGTTAACATATGGACTACTCAATTAAAGTGAGCAGACCCATATGGATAGAATATTCTGCATTTCTTTTAATGAGCTGTTAAGCTGCATCTTCAGCAGTGTATACCACTTCTGACAAATGGTAAAGGAGAAAAAAGCTAACAATGCAAGTGCCACAGAAGCCGATATTTTATTGTGTGCGTTTATCTTCAAAAAATGATCATTCAAGACTTCATTAATATCAATAACACTGAAAAACGATCCTATTTCTAATGCAAACCCATTCTACTTCTTCTAAGGATTTACTATCACCTTTTTATGTTCAAGTCCACTTAATCTAAAACAAAAAATAAAAACGTCTTAGAATTTACACAAACTAAATGCCTTTATAATTTAATTACTGTTTGCTTTTTTATGAACAGCACTGCACTATTTACAAACTCTCTGTTTTAACTTTCTTTCAGTCTTTCCCATATAGGTTCATAGGTTCATAGGCAGGTACTAGGCTATCTGCCCGACGGCATTTATAAGCCTAGCCAGAGTTTGTCGGCTTTCGATGCCCCATTGATTAATTAACTGAGCCTCTGTCAAGCAGAGCCAATGAAGTGATCCCAGGGGTGTATTTTCTGTTACCCATCCACTCGTCAAGGCTTCTCTTAAAGAGTGTTAGTGAGGGGCTCTGTCTAATGTAGTTAGGAATTTTGTTCCATAGCATGGGGAGTCTCTGTGACATGAATCTATCCCTCCAGCATGTTCTATTTATTGTTGTGGTGAGGTTTAGCTCACTAGAACGCGTGGCTCGCAGTGACTTGGATTTCTTTAGGTGGAGCATGTCCATCAATTCTGAGTTGGACATGGCTTTGTAAGTCAGGCAGAGATCACCTCTGAGTAAACGATATGCCACTGAGTATAGCTGGAGTTTTTTCAGTCAGGCTGCATAGGACAAATATTTGAGGCCAGTAATCCTCTTTGTGAGGTGCTTTTGTGGTCTTTCAATCTGTTGAAAGTGTCTTGTGAGGTACATCCCAAATGGGGCATTGTACTCTATGATGGGTTTGATGAGTGACAAGTAGAGGGGCACTATAACCTCTTTATTTCTAGATGCGAACCCCTTAGTAATTAGATGGGCCACATAAAAGGATTTCCTAACTACTTTGGCAATATGATTGTCAAAGGAGAGATTACTATCTACCTGGGTCCCCAGATCTCTTATTACCTCTTCTGTATTAAGGGGGCTCCCGCCTATGTGGTAATTTGTGGGTGTTTTGTTTTTCCCAAATGGATGATTATGCATTTTTTGGCATTTAGCTTGAGGCCATGACTTTGACACCAGGTGTCTGTCTCAGTAAGGCCTTTTTGGAGGATATCCATGTCAGCCAGAGAGTCAATTATGGCTCCCAGTTTGCAGTCATCGGCAAACTTGGTTAGCCATAGTCCTTCTGTGTTTGCCTGTACTTCTGAGAAATATATGCCAAACAGTAGGGGTCCCAGAACCGAGCCTTGCGGGACACCACTTGTTACTGGTTTAGAGTCAGACCTGGAGCCCGTTATTCTTACTGTGTGAGTTCTGTCTGTAAGCCAGTTGGCAACCCATCTTGTGACGTAGGGGTTTATGTTCAGGCTGGTGAGTTTTTCTATAATACCCAAGTGAGGAATGGTGTCGAACACCTTGGCGAGACCAAGGTAGGCTGTGTGGACCACCTTTCCCTCATCTATGGCCTTGGCAACTGTCTTGAAGAAGTCAACCAGGTTTAGTAGGCATGATCTGCCCTTAACAAAGCCAAACTGGGTCGGGTCAAGTGTTTGGAGGTTCCCAATGTCTTTGTTAATGAGTTCCATGATGATGCGCTCCACAGCCTTGCAGACCAGGCTAGTCAGGCTTATGGTGCGATAGTTACCAGGGTCAGTTGTGGCCCCTCCTTTATGGAGTGGAATAACCATTGCTGTGTGCCATTCTATGGGCACGTAGCCTGTGGAGATGCTGAGGTTGAACAGCGAGTTTAGGTGGGGGGTTAGTTCGTTCTGTAGTTCATGCAAGACACAGCCTGGGACACAGTCTTGTCCCATTGATGCTGTGTTTTTGGCTTTTGAAAGGGCTGTTTTCATCTGTGCTTCTGTGATTTCCGGGAGACTACACTTTTCCAGTATTGTTGTGGGCCCTTTTGAAGGTGGGAGAGAGGGGAAGTTTGCACTGAATCTATCTGCCAGTATGTTGGCAATATCAGTAGGTTCAGTATATTTTGTGCAATTTTGCACTATCTTAGAGCATATCTGTGAGTTGCCACTTAGATTCTTGACATAGCTAAAGAAGGCTTTGTGGTTATCTTTCAAATCCTTGGCTATTTTTCTTTCGAAGTTAGCCTTGGATGATTTCATGAAGGACCTTAGTTTCTTACTGATACTGATCAGGGATGTCTTTCCTTCTTGGGATTTCCTTTTTTTCTGAACTAGTTTCCTCCTTTTGTTGTATAACCTGTTTATGGCAGGGGTCCACCAGACTGGTTTCCTTCTCTTAGTGGAGTGAGTCTTGGTTTTGCTAGGGATGGTACAATCCATGCATCCTTGTAGGTGCTCATAGAGTGCAATTGTAAAGGATTCTGCATCTTGGGCAGTGTTATCCTTTAGCATGAGGGCTGTGAAACTTACCACTTCTGCCTTAAGTAAGGTGAAGTTTGCTTTAGAAAAGTTTTTCACTGTGGTTTCCTTGGTTGGGGTGGTGGTGGGGTGTGGACATCCAGGGTGATTAGTTTATGGTCTGATCTAACCAGTGACGGGTTGACCTCAGGTATGGAGCACCTGTCGCCCATGTTGATGATGACCAGGTCCAATATATTGTGGCCTCTGGTAGGGGAGTTTACCAGCTGATCCAGGGCATTTGAGTTGATAAATTCCAGGAAGCGCTGAGCCTGGGAGTTTGTACTCAAGTAGTTTTCCCAGATAATGGTAGGGTAATTGAAATCTCCCAAGATCAGGGTGTTCAGTAGGACCTTCATGTTTTCCAGTGTCTCCAGAAAGGCGGAGTGGTAGTCCTGGGTCATGGAGGGTGATCTGTAGCAGGCCACAATTTGCATTGCAGATTTGCCCGATGTTAGTTGCACATGGATGATCTCAGATGTATCATGCTGCGCCACTAACCTGGAGGTGTGGGTATCCTTGATGAATATGGATACACCCCCTCCTTTTGTGTTTCGGTCCATGTTCTGTGGCCGAAATGTGTGGTATGAGTTGTAGCCCAGTAGTGCTGGAATGCTCTCTGGAGCCTTGAACCAGGATTCAGTTACTGCACAGATGTCGACGTTCTCCATACTTAGGAGTGCTTCGAGTGCATGCATTTTGAGATTTAAACTCCTGGCGTTGAGTAGCATAACCCTCATTTTTTTACTTGTGCTATTTACAGAGATGGGTTTAAATTTTGAGCCTTGACTAAAAAAGGCAATATGGGAGCAGCAAGAGCCTTGGCCAGTATTCGAAAGCCAAGGGGTGACAGGTGCAAGCCGTCTCTTGCGAGCATGTCATCCCAGGCTGACAGACACTGGATCCCCTTTGAATGACACCAGAAGCTTAGCCAGTTATTGAAATTGATCATTTTTTCTTTATACTGAGGTATCATTCTTGGTGAGGGCAGGATGCTACACAGGGTCAGGGTCATACCCACCTGGGCTACATGATCAGAGAGCTCTTCCATGTCTCTTTTCATGTAGTCCAGGGAGGTACAGCTCAGGTCATTCACACCAACATTTACAATGATAGAGTCATATTTGTACTTGTTCTGGAGTGACCTGAGTGCTTGGGTTATGTGGCAGATTCTGGCTCCCGACAGGCAGCTAACAGTAACCTTCTCCTTGTCCAGCCTAGTGAGTGGGGCGTCAGTGTGCCTGACTATTGAGTCACCTATTACTAGTGTGTTAGGTATGTTATTTCGCCTTAAGGGCTGTGATTGTGCGGCACATTGATTTTGTGTTTTATGTGTTGTCTGGTTTGTGATGGGAGGTGCAGGTTTTGTGGGTGTCTGCTTTGGAGCTCTCTGATGCTTTTGCAGGTTTTTATTTAGAGCCTCCGAGTATGATTTTGTGTATTTATGTGTATTTTTTGCCAGTGCTGGTTTACAAGGTCTATGTGAGGCTGGAGGTGTGGTGCAAGTCTTAACCTTCTCCTCATGACTGTCTGTTCCAGTCTTGGGTGGAGATACCTTAGCCTCCAGTTTGGCTGTATAATTGCATCTCTCACATATGTTAGTGTTTTGTGGTAGGAGGAGAGGGCTGTCTGTGTACATGAGGCAGTTGTAACATTGCTTCAGGATACCCAGATTCACCAGCTGAACTGGAGAGTACACCTGGAGTTGCCCTTTGGTCATGCCTGAATAGTAGGGTGAGCTGCTTAGTCGCTTGGTTGGTGAGGGGTGGATAAAGAGCCTTGCCCTGCTGGGCAGTCAAGTGTCGGGGTATATTAGTGCTTGCTATTAGGTCTGAGCAAGTGCTGGACTGTAGGATGCTTTTTGAGTGCTTAGGTTGAGAGTTAGACTAGTTTCAAGTGAAAAACTGAAGAGGAGACTTAGTGGAGCCGGGAATAATTTAACGCTAGCTAACCTGTGCTGCCCGGCACACAAAACCATGCAACGCATTTTTTAAACTACAAACTTCTGGGCTGGAACCACTCCTCCAGGGCCAGATGGCTGCTCAAAGTTCCCCTCTCTCACAGGTGAACAGAGAAACTTCCCTCTATCCAAGTAAGGTATGGGCAACTCAGAAACATGTAACACAGCCCTGTATTCAGCACTGGCCTGAAAACTGGACTATACTAGCTTAGAAAGGTGGGAAACAAGACATTTATTTATTTATTTTTTTGAAAAGATAAGGCAAAAACAGTAAAAAGTACACTTAAAACAGCTTTAAACGACTACAAGCGATCAGAAAAGGCTATCGCACTTTAGACTTTATTTATGGAATGAATGCATCACAAGTACAACTAACTAAATATACCATACACAAGTACAACTAACTAAATATATCAAAATATATTATACTCCTTGATAAACAAATAAAATATCACCCCAGCTGACTTGCTGAAACAAAACACAGCTGCATAAAGACATTTATCTACATTGATAACAAAAGCCACAGTTGTAAGTACCGCATTCCCTTTGTGGGATTAGTTTTCTCCCACTCTTCATTTTTCTCTAATAATGGTTTTAAATTAAATGATCCCTAATATACAGATACTTGTTTCTCTTCTATTAATTTGGAGACTTCAGAAATTCATCTCAAACTGTTTATTTGTTCTTTATTACAAACAATTGCTGTAGTCTCCACACTTTGCCTTACTCTTCAGTTTCCTTCATCCTTTTAACAAATCCTAAGTGGCTGAGACTGCACTGTACTTGTAGGAATAACTGTAGATGAAACAATTGAAATAAGCCAAAGGGTCTTCAAGCTACTAGAGCCCCTGAAACCACAGAGTTTCTTGATAATTTGAGGTGCATTTTAGAGCTTTTCTCAACCTTTATTACAATGATGGACTAAACAAATGCCATAAATAAGGAAAGAAATGCCATAAATAAGGAAAGAAATGCCATCACATGTTTCCCTTTTAAAGCAGAAATAAGCTGTGTCCAAAGCTTAATGTTCAAAGCTGACAAAATAGTCATTTCCAATACAATAAGAAGACTAATGTTCCTTAGAATTCTTAAATCATATCTGGGAATAGTGCCTAATTCCCTACCCCTCTCATAATATATAAGTACCTCCTGTGTACTCATTTGTTGTTACAGTGGGATGAAAGTAAAAAAAAATGGCCACAGTTGTATATTTCAAGTTGTTGCTGTCATACATGCACTCAACATGTCTCCTCATTCCTAACCCCAAGCAACAACCACTTTCTTTAAACTCTCTGATGTTAGACCAGGATAACAGGTGAAAGAATATCTGGGATACTTATTTGCGAAATATAAGGGCTAAAACACTACCATGGCAATATAAAGGTATGTTCGTAAGATCTTAACAGATCAACAGCCTAGTAAGTACCTATGCACATATGAACAAATGCCCACAGTAACGTATTTCATCTTGTTGCTTTCATATGTATATACACAGCATGCCTCCTTACCCTTACCCTTAAAAAATAGCTACCTGCATACAAGACTGAATACAGTGAGGAAACTGAAAAAATCCCACCTTGCTATGCCTAGACATAACACAGATTTACTCCCACAGATTTCCACACCAATTACACCTCAGATATCTGATTACACTCAGAGGAATGAATAAATAAATCAATAGCCAAAGTAATGTATTTCAACACTTTGCTATCAAAGGAATACACTGCAATCTATTTCAACCCCCGACACACATAGTCACATATAACCCCCTCTCCCAGGCACACAATGTTAAGTATAAAAAATACATGTTATCTACTGTACAGGTTGGTTGTCAGTGGAGATGAGATTGCAGGTTTTAAAATATTATTTAAAAATGTAGCTGTCACCCATGCCTGTAGTCCCAAATGCAAGGCATTTCACACATTTATTCACTTTGATTCAGACTGTCTCAGATGCCAGTCATATGAGGCATTCTAAATAAATGAAAAAGACCATTTGCTGATTCATCTAGCAGTTGCAGCAG
This sequence comes from Protopterus annectens, assembly GCF_019279795.1. Taxonomy (NCBI): domain Eukaryota; kingdom Metazoa; phylum Chordata; order Ceratodontiformes; family Protopteridae; genus Protopterus; species Protopterus annectens. The sequence continues at coordinate 1,272,245,393 of NC_056747.1, forward strand.
CCTCTAATGGAACATTATTTTACAAGCCTAAAATGGCAAAACCTGTGTAAGACATAACCACCATTTTCTTTAAGAAGACATATGCATAAATGCTGTGCTGTTCTAAAAACCATCTCAACCAAGTCAGCTGACCTATTTACATGGAAACTGGAACTCCATATGTGCATTGTGTGTCTACAGAATTTCAAGAGCCAAGATGGGAAAGGCAACTATTTTTAAAGAAAAAATTTAAAGACAAAGATTTTATGAGGGCTGCAACCAGTTTGTTCAGTACCACAATCCAGTCCTGATATATCCTCGCATTCTGTAATAGCAGACCTATTTCAAATGATAGAAATGTTCTTAAGTCATCTGTAAGTATTAGAAAAGTACTTTGGGCCTCTACACACACACACACACACACACACACACACACACACACACACACACACTCACACACACACACCTACAAAAAATATTTAATTCGGTATATCCTTCCTTTACTACTAATCTACAGTCAGATATACATTAATTGGCAATTATGCTGCATTTTGGCTGATCACACAAACAAACAAACAAACAAACAAATAAAGAATGCCAAACAGTTAATGTTTTAAGAATACAGCATTTTTTAATTTGTTTGAACATATTCATTTTCTGCTGAAATATATGTGACTGGATAAACCTGCTAAGTTAGCATTTAGTAAATAGTTTTCCCATTTTAGTTTTCAGCTGGGTATAACCTCTGTGTAATAAGCATGTCACCCCTGTATCCATGTGGGACTTTTGAAAATGATTCCAGTTTCCTCTCACATCCAAGAGACATACTGTTAGTTGAACATGTGATCCTTTAAACTGTCTGTCAATATGTATTGTGTTCACAGATCCAGTAATGGCCTGGCATCCTATCCAGTCTTACCTTCCAAGTACTTTGTGAGATAGACTTCAGAATGTCAGCAACGGTGAGTAAGAGAAAGCAGGTACCAGAGAGTGAATAATTAAATGACGTAATGAATGATCTTTTTAAAAGAAGAACATCCTTAAGACTACATGGAATGCATATTCCTTAAAACGTTTAGGTTGGAGACCTATCTAAATAAATAAATTGACCTTTTAGATGGTAATTAGTTTCAACACAAAGCTCAGGTGAGCATACACAGCAATGGTTATTTTGGATAAATTCAAAATCACTTGCAAGACAGTAGCTTATAATATCAGGTTTAAGCTAGCTAAGGAAGTAGGAACTGTTTATCTAATCTAGTGAAAATTCTTAACTGATTCACAAAAGTATAACTAAATTGCATGTCATTTTAGAGTATATATAATAATCATAATATTAAAGTAAGGAGTAATATAATAACTGATTGTAAGATTACCTTGAAAAATATTTAGCTTTTACTATATATATAAACTATTTCAATGTTCAGCAAACTCCGAGTAGTCTAAATTTTTGTTATGGTTGATGCAGTTTTCCCCTGCATAGGGTGGGGTCCCCTTCCATGTAGAAATGTTTAATTAAAAAAAATAGGTTTGCAAAATATACTCAGGAGGATTTAAGAAGGTTATTATTATAATTATACAAAGAAATTGCTCAGCTGTGTAGATCATCACAGCCATTCCCACCACATCGTAGTATTGAATCACTCGCCAAAAATACGGTTGGGGGGAACCCACTAAATGCCAGTGGTTATTCTTAAAGTACAGTAATGGGACCAATGGTAGTACTGGGGTCAGAGGGTGGGGGCGGAGGTGCACTAGACAGCAGGGAATAGTCTTAAAGGGGTTTAATGGCACCAACAGCAGTAAGGAAACTAGGGGGAAATACACTATCAACCAGGGCATTATAGAAAAGTACAATAATGATATTTCAGATACTCTGGGGTGGGGGGGAACAGGAGGGCAGACACGTTAGGCACTGGAGTGTGTGTGTGTATGTGTGTGTGTGTGTGTGTGTGTGTGTGTGTGTGTGTGTGTGTGTCTGTATGTTCATGCTGTCTGCACTTGTATGTGTGGGAGAGTGGCTGCGGGAGAGAGAGAGAGAGTTCCACTGTCTCTACAAACAACTGTTTACTACCATAATGTGCAGATCAGCAATGGTCTGCATGTGGTAGTAACTGGGATTCAGAGACATGCAAATTTGCCAATAATGAGACCTTACTTCATCATGGCTAACATGCCTCTGAATCACAAAATGCTGCATTGTGGGAACATGGCATTTTCAGTGCGAGCCACACTTTAATGAATTTCTGAGTCAGTTTACCATGTTTCTGCAAACTATTTTACTTAGTAATTGTGTAGCAGTGAGTGCAAACTATTGAAGTATTGACTCGTTAACAGAGTTGCTTTTGGTAGTCGAGGGGTTGATTCAGTCAGCCTACATTTACCTACCTATGTAACTGTGAGCCAGTCATAAGTCATTTAATCAGATGCCACTCCAAAGTTACGCCTGGAAGGGTCCACGTGGCTCAGTGTTCGACCCTGATTAGCAAGTGCAAATAAATAAATAAATTAGTTAAGCTTAAAATATCAAATGTATGCATTCATATCTATTTAATGTTACAACATAGAACCCCTCCCATAACAAAAGGGTAAAAAAATACTTGATGCCAGCCCATTTGACAGTTTTGTAGAGTTATTACCCAATATGGATGATATCAAGTGTTGTACAGGTTTCAGAGAATGTGGCCTAGTCACATAGTAGCAATGTCATAACTTAGGATTAGTGGATAGGTGTGATAAATGGCAAATGTTTGTGCAGGGGGGGGTGCTATGTTTGTTGAAAAGCAGCTGCTCAGAAACAAACTTTTGTGTATTTCATTTAGATCCCCACTCTGAGCTGATTCCATCACATAAGAGGTCTGCAGATGTGTTAAAGCTATCCCTCGTCTTACATTGTTTCAGCCCCAAACCTCTCTGCACACAATCAAATGGGGGAGAGAGATGATTACAAGATGAAGTCAAGGGGAACATGTACACCAAAAAAATGTGTTTACCATTGGCACCGAAGTGGAGTGCTTGAGGGGGTGTTTTAGTACTTAACAAGCTGCTGTACAGCTCAAAGTATAAATAGGAGGTTATGAACCCCCACCCTATTTGAGATTTCTGCTATTTTATAAAAATGCATGCACAGCTTCTATTGGCTATGCAACCAGTGATGAAATGATATTACCTTTCAGTGTTGCCACCTATGCACAGGTTCATGTGATCATTAAATCTACCTCAGAAATTTGAGCAACACAGAAAAGTAGAGGACAAGTGGACCTTTCTCCTGCACATCCACACATTGAGACTACACAAAGCAAGGATTTATCAAACCTAGTTCTGTATGGCTGAAATAAGTTACATTTAATAATATTGCCTCAGTGATAATTGTTAGTTCTTACAAAATAACTTAAAACCATTGAGCAGCCTTTCTTAAAACAGTGTATTCTACAGTAATATACACACAGGTATAAACTGTGAAATACAATAAAATAAAACATGAACTTATCCTAGGAAGTGTTCATGGATATCTAGGAAGTAAAACAGACACGTTCTTTGTTAATGTCAAAATGAATGTAACAAGTCTAAGCAGCTATTGTGGAATAAGAAGAAAAAGAGACGTAGTTACAAGAATAGGAGATCGGTACATAATTATATTATTTTATATGAACCTAATGATTAATTACATTTCATTCTGTCAAGATGCAATAAATCAGAGCTTGTTCATTTAAAATGCGAATTGCCAAAAAATTGTTTTCTTGCCCCAGATATGTTCAAATTATTGTGTATATACATTTCTACTAAGTGTAAGGTCAGATGACTCAGAGAAAAGATAAAAGGTAAAAACTTGGTGAAACCAGCTTTCTTTTTACTTCATACATGTATGACCTTAGAGTAAGGAAATGTAAAGGTTTTGTTCCCACATTGGGGGCATTAAGGGATACAGTCTTACTGCAAAAATGGTTTATGGTTTATGAACATGTTATTTTTTTATCTCTGTTAGATGTACTGTGGTACAATTGTTTGCATTGCTGACTGTGTTGTTGTCAGTGAAGGAAGGACCAATGAATCATGAGCCCTTCCTTTCCACTGGGATACATTAGATCATAGCAAGTCTGTAACAAACAGACCTTCCAAGTATTGTCATTGAGTCAACACACGAAGATCATGAAAACAGTAGAGATGCTGGTAATGTTATTGCATAGATTGTCACAAAGGCAAATACTGCCAGGGCAGCCATCTGGAATTTTGTAAATAATTCTATGTCAGTTGTGAATATTGATATGATTTATACAGAAGTGTGTGTAAAGTACTAAGCTAAAATGCAACCACAGCATGCCCTATTGGAATAGAACATAAATGTACCTGCACTATTGTGACTGTTTAAATGTATATCTTTAATGGATACGGGAACACAGTAGGTTAACTGAAAAAAAAATTCAGAGAAAATAGTTGAAATGAAATTGTTTCATAACCACGTAATAAAAGAGATGTTATCTCTCAGTTTCAGTGCAGTAACAGACACAATGTCTAGGGCTAGAATTTTTTTGTATTGTCTTGAAAGAGAAGTAATTACTAGGTTTAAGATGTAGAAGCGTTTCACTGTTTTATGACTTCCAGCATCTGCAAACATCTGAGAGGTATGTATTTTTCATAGGGAAATATTAAAATTCTGTTAGTTTCTGACAAAGGGGGTTTAGCTTGGGAACTGAAGTCAGGTGACAAAAAGTGATATCATCCAAGCTAACCTAGCAGTAATATTTTATATTTATTTAAGAACTCTCTCAGAGAGAGACTGTGCATTCTGTATTTTGTCTTTGTCTTAACAACATCAGCTAGAAACATTCACTCACCTCTGCACTTGCCTTGCAGTAAGTAAGTTTTTAGGGCATAGTAACTATTTTAGATTCAGATAGGAATACAGTAAAGTGTAGCTTAGATGTTTTCTTTATTTATTTGAGACTGTCCTGCATTGTTGTTTTAAATATTTCCTGTGATTTTGAACTCTGATGTAACTGATTACTTATTGTCTTGTTCTTTTATTATTTATTATTAAATATATTTAAACCTTTTAATTGTGGCTGGTCTGTTTAGAGATATTTAAGCTCTTACACTACTTGCATATCTTTTTGGTTACACTGTACACGCTACTCCTAAGTAGCCTTGCTCTTGGTCAGACTACCATTTGGATTAATTAATAGTAACATTTCACAGTAGGATTGGATGCCCTTTGCTAAGGACCTTAAAGTGACTGATAAGAGTTGGGTTGTGCCAGTGAAAACTACCTTATAGTCTGGGCAGAAGGGGGCATAGATAATAAACCTCTGCCAGCCTTTCCCAGGTGAGTGTGTGTGTTTGTATATAGATCAAATCTCAAAGAGTGTGAGTGTGTGTCAGCTACCTGGGCAGGGACATGAAGTACTGTTTGGACAGAGAAGGTACTGGAGATCTTGGTTTGGCCACTCAGCTGAGATCTCAACCCTATAGCTGTGCCAGTGGGGAGTCTTATTGGGGATCTAGAGAAAGAGGGAGAAACCAGCCCCAGACTGACTGTGATCTCTGTGTGTTCATTTCCCATTGTTACCAGTGGTGAGGACTAAGTCTCCTTGATTACTGGGACAGTGCAAGAGCGTCACATAGATAATCTTGTCCCAGGTGATAAAGGACAGTACAAGACAGTAATCCTAATACAGAGATGTAAGCGAACAAATTATACTAGGAACACAGTCAAAAGGTTCGCTGATGAGATCCAAATAAGGGTCCGAGTCCGAAACTGAGATGAACAGTTTATTTTGCCATAACAACCAAAATAAAAATACTTAAAGCACGTAAATTAAGCACCAGAGCACATCAAAAATACAAATGTCATCCAAAAAACATTTGTATAAGGACCAACTACTACTGAATTCACTATTGAGCACAAAACTGTTCTCCCGAGTGAATGTTTAAAACGTAATATTGTACCCAAAGGCTTGCGAATTTGTAAATACCCCAACAGAGTCAAAGAGGGCTCCAAGTTTCACTCTGATTTAATTAAAATATTTGATAGATGTGGCTTAGAGATTATTAAGGCTAAAATAGATCGAAACGAAAGAGAGAAATGTTTTTTTTTAAAAAAAATGGAAATGACAAATTAATGTATTTTAAATGATCTTTTATTTACAGTGGAAAGCGAGAAAGCAAAGTATCATGATATGTTTGTTAAAGTTGATAAGAAATGTATTAACAATGTTAAAAGGAAAGAAGGAAAATTAGAAAGGGATATCAAAGAATATAAGGAGGGTGTAGCGTACCCCAAGCCTAGACCCTTTTATAATTTTAGGGAACAAGAAACAAGGGGAGGTGATAACATGGTTGTCACAGATGAATCCTTTCAAGGGGTAGATTTTGAGGGTAGGCAGATTATGTATGATAGGGATATCCCTTTAGAATATCCCGCACTGCGGAGATCGGACAGGATAAGGAACAAGGAACAAGTCCATTACAATTACAATACCTACAGGGGGAACCCCGGGAGGAAAGTATGGAAATGAGTAATGAAGGTAATGATACTATTTCAAAACATGACAATATTTACACCTTCAAAGATTATAAAATATTTAATTACAGTGACTTAGATATTCACATTGAACATTTTAACCTATTCTCAAAAGGTTTCAAATTCATTCCCTCAAGGAAAGTAAATATTTCTAGAGCTATAGTAGATTTGAAACTTTTTATTAGGAAAAAGAGTTTAGCCTTGTTTTTTTGCAATGAATTAAAGGACGGGCAACCTCACACATCTCTGAGGAAGAAAAGCACTTTTAACCCACCACTCCACCCCCAACTCAAAAACTTAGAAAACATCATGGAAAGGGAAATTAAGATGGAAGTAAACAATCATAGGGTTTACCCCAATCTCTCCAAAGATGAAATGAGTTTATTAGATTCCCTTAAAGCTGCTAGAACTGTGAGAATAATGCAACCAGATGAGGGGGGTGGCACAGTTTTGATGGATAGCGTCCTTTATGAATCCAAAATGAAAGAACAGTTTGAGTGACAGCAACAAATATTCAATGGCTTCTATTAACAAGGTGAATATAGCCAATTCAAGAACTCAACTCAACGATTTACTGCTGGAGGGTTCAATTAATCTTGATACTTTCAATTTTGTAACGAACAAGAACCCCAGGATTTCATCAGTCTTTGGGGTTCCAAAGGTCCATAAGGATCATTTGGACCCACCACTTCGATTAATTGTGTCATCAGAAGGCTCAATTACATCCCCTTCAGCAAAATTTGTAGATGTCAGATTAAAAGAGTTATCTTTAAAAGGCCCAGCTGTGCTGAAGGATTCTGGGATTTACTCAGACAAGTAAACCCTAGCCTTTATAAAGAGGAGATGTTATTTGTCACTTTAGATATTGTTGACCTTTTTGGTTCCATCCCCCATGATACATGCTTACAATGGTTGGAAGATTCTATGAGAGAAAATGGAAATCTCAGAAACAATGATTTTACCAATTGCCTGTTATTAATGGAAATAATACTTAAAAACAATTATATGTATTATGAAGGTGAGTTTTATAAGCAGATTAAAGGGGTGGCAATGGGGGTTAAATGTGCGCCATCCTATGCCAACATTATTTTGACTTGGTGGGAGAACAGATTTGTGCTCAATAGTGAATTCAGTAGTAGTTGGTCCTTATACAAACATTTTCTGGACGACATTTGTATTTTTTTGATGTGTTCTGGTGTTTTTATTTACGTGCTATAAGTATTTTTATTTTGGTTGTCCTGGCAAAATAAACTGTTCATCTCAATTTCGGACTCAGACCCTTATTTGGATTTTGACAGTACAAAACAGGCAGAGCAGACAGAATGATATACGTTTTAAAATTAGACAGACTATTGAACATTAACCTTTACTTGAAGTTTTTTTTCCAATTTATTTTGGCTCATTTCAATAACTAATTAAGCTACGCTTTCCAGACCATTCCACAACCACCTGTCAATAACATATAGCTATACAGACACTGTATGACTTTCCTTTGGTACAGAGTTTGAGAATAAAAAGTGTGCCTGAGGGTCCAGTGACCATTTGAGTATCCAAAGGGCGTCTAATTTTCCTTATCTTTTTTATATTTTTCTGACTGCCATAACTGTCTGGGATAAATACCAGAATTTAATTTATGGATGGCCTAAAGGTTAAGGAACAAATCATGCATGAGTGCATCATTATTCGAAGAGAACACAAAACCCTTGAACTTGCAGAGAATAAGTAGCACATGAGGTATGAGGCACAGCTGTGAAAATCTTAAAAAAAAACTGACAACAGGAATCCTTTGAGAAGAATATATTTTAGCTGGGAGAGGCCCATGTTATTTAGAAGCCAAGGACAGAGGTGCACTCATGATAATGAAGTTATACCATTTAGTACGTGAGAAACCAGTGGTTAAAATAAAGAAGTTGTCAGCTATAAGAAAAGTAGAGATTATCTCGTTCCTTTGGTCTGGTAGCTCTTTATCGGAGTACTACTTACAACTTTAAGTGACTTACCTAAAGAAGGACAACAAGCTAAAGGAAGGGGTCAACAGAAAGCCACAAAGATTAAGAAAGGAATGAATGGATGAAGATACTATACTTGTGTGCACTAGGGGAATGAATGAAAGGATCATCATGCACATGAACTCACACACAAGCTCACAGACACATGCGTGCGCATGTGCACTCGCGCGCAAATACATACATACACACACACACACACACACACACACACACACATGCACGCACACACACACACGCGCATGCACGCACGCGCACACACACACACACGCACGCACACACACACGCACGCACACGCACACACACGCACGCACGCACACACACACGCACGCATGCATACACACACGCACGCACGCACACACACACACACACACGCCCGCATGCACATGCGCACACACATGCTCATATCCACACATATAGATGTTCCTCAAAGAATGTATAACTGCATTAAGCTTATGAGGCATGATAAGCCTAACTGTGAAAGAAGACACAGAAGATTAGCATGAGGTGATGTCTTCTCCTTGTGTAACTTAATGAGTTATGCAGTAGTCTTTGAGGCCATTGGACCAGTCAGGAGTGGGAAGATGTAGAAGAAATGTTGTATTCTGTGGGGCTACAGACCGCAGAATATTATGCACCCTACAGAAGGAACAGACTGGCTATCATTATTCTATTGCTGACATCTCTTTATCTTATTATATCACAGTTCACCACAGCTGTTTCTTTCACATTACATTTTAAACAGAACAACTGCAACTGCTGTACTTTGCATTAGTAGGTGGGCTGAATCAAATTAACAAAAAGCTAGAATATAAACAAAAAGATATGTGCCTTACATTTCCGGAAACAAAATCACAATGAAATGGAAGGAAGGGCACTAAGAAGTATAAAATCTACGTTGGTTAAACAGGAAAATACCCTGGAATTATCCACATGCAAATTAGCATAGACAAAGGCCCATACCATATCCTAGCAAGCTATAGGTCACCCTCTATGTCCCTAGAATCCCATAGCTCATACCTAGACCTAGTAGACACACTCATCATTAAATCAAATACCCTGTTCAACCCCTCTACAGACTGGGAAACATACACTGGCTCATACTCACAGGCACAAGGAGTCCTGGACTTTATTAAAACAAATACCCTTGACCAGATAGTGCACACACCCACCAGCAATTCAAACATACTGGACCCAGTACTCAACAATATGGGAGAGTGCTGCACCCTTCTCCCCACTCCCCCAAGTGTCATGTCTTCACTAGTGAGGTGGACCACAAAGCTGTCTCCTACAAAATATAAAAATCAACTTGGTAATTCCAGCAAACCTTGTAGCAGTGAGGGAGTATTCCAAAGCAAAATGCATCCTATTAAGCAAAAGTTTGTCAAAATTCAGTGCCACTCTTTACTCTGAGTTCAGAGCAGCCTATGTAGAATTGTTCACAGAGAACCTGTACAAACATGTAAGTGGCCATATATTGGCTGTGGTATCTGTTACAAGTAAGCCCAAAACTAATTCTAAAAACAAACTACTCTGGTGGAATCCCCATCTCAATAGGCTAAATAATGAAAGGAAAAACGTCATGACTAAAATCAGGAAAAAAACTACCATAATGATAAGGGATATCTAATTAAACTAAACAGGAAACAAAGAGGACTAATTAAGTCAAAAAAGGCCAATTACGAGGTCAGAATAGCCATGCAGGCTAAAGACAACCAGAAGTCCCTCTACAGCTATGTCATATACCTCAAACGCAGCACACATCAGTGTGCCACACTCGTGGTCAATGGTGCCACCTTCACTGAGAGGAGCAACATAGTGAATTTGCTGGCTGACAAGTTTAGCTCAAACTTCACCCACACACTCCCTGCCTCCTCCCATGGAGTACCTACTAGCATTCACCTTGGGGATCACGTCAGTCGCCCTGCTAGACAGAGGTCCAGGAAAGTAAATACTGTGGGAAGAAATAGCCAGGGAATTGTTATGGCTAGGCTTGTATAGGCCCTAGGGCCAATAGCCTGGTACCAACCTATGAACCTATAACCTCCCTAACTATTAATGAGGACCAGGTCCTGATAGTGCTCGCTAAGGCCAAAAACACAGCTTCAGTGGGCCCCAACAATATTCCAGGAAGCCTATTAAATAGCTGGAAAAATGACCTGTCAGGACCACTGGAGTCACTTTTCAACTATTTCCTCATAACAGGCTTTGTACAATGAGAATGGAGGAGTACAACAGTTATCCCACTTCACAAGGGAGGACCATCAACCAACCCTGGAAACTACAGACCTATTAGTCTGACTAATGTAAGACATGGAATGAATTATCATGGAAATGATCAACAAAGACATAGGCAATCTTCAGACACTGGACCCAACCCAGCTTGGCTTTGTCAAGGGAAGCTCACGTCTACTAAACCTGGTGGATTTCTTTCAGAAGGTCACCAAGGCAACGGATGAGAGGAAAATGGAGCATACCACCTATTGGACTTGTCTAAGGTGTATGATACAAAATCCCATTCAGGTATAATTGGCAAACTCCTCAAACTGGGCATAAGCCCCTACATAAATCACTGGATTACCAGCAGGCTCACAGTCAGGACTGGAAATACCAGTTCCACTATAAGACCAGTCACAAGCAGGATACCTCCCAGGGCTCTGTGCTGGAACTGATCTTATTTGGAATTGACTTCTTGCAGGTAAAGGTCAATGTCAAGGGCTTTTGGATGACCAGGTTTGCAGATGAGTGCAAATTGAGAGCTTTAATAGATTTCCTCATGACATAAACATCTTAGAAGAGGGACTAACACAGCCAAATGACTGGTGCCAAAGTCACAGACTAAAAGTCAATGCCAAGAAATGCATTATTACGCCATTTGGAAAACTGCCACACATGTTAATTACTACATCGATAAGACAACCCTAAGACATGACCTGGGAGTCAGGGAAGTAGGAACATTTGTTGACAGTAAACTCTGGCCTTTGACCAATATATGGCACGGTATTAAGAAAATCATAATATGTCAGCCAACTTATAAGTAAGATCATGGCTTCCATGTCCAAGGAGGTCATAGGGCCACTTTATTTGGCTCTTATCAGACCCATCATTGAGTATAATGCCCCTTCGACCTGACCAGACACATGCAACAGTTAGAATGCCCACAAAGTTTCCTTACCATAAGAATCTGGGGAATAAACACATTGTCCTATACAGATCTCCTTAAAGCCCAGTCTCTATACGCTGTCTCCTACAGGTTACTGAGAGGCAATCTATGCCCTGGCATACAAGGCATCCTCATATTCAGCTCTGATGGACCTTTTGCACATCTGCAAAATGAACAATATCAGAACCACTATATCCAAGGATTTAAATTTTGCTTAAGTCATAAATAAGACATGTTGGTGAGACAGATATGTGTCTCAGTGGATCCCCATGCTCTGGAACAGGATCCCCATCCATGCAAAAAAGAGTCCATCCCTTACCCTATTTAATTGTAACCTTGACCAATGGATTCAAAACTGGAAATTCACCCTGGGTCTGGCACCTATGTCTCTGATAGACAGAGTCAGGCAGCAAAGCCCAAACAACCCCCCCCCCCCACAAAACCTCCTCTCCATCCTAATAAATGCCCATGATACATAGACATAAAACTGGGCTGGAATGCATGGCTAGGCTTATAAAGGCCTCGGTAGTCGTTAGCCTAGTATATCCCTATGGACCTGTGCAGCTTAGTGCTTTGGATCTCTATATGTGCCATGCTTGGCTTCGTATATCCCTATGGACCTGTGTAGCGTAGTGCTTTGAATATCTATAGGTGCCATGCTTGGCTTCATATATACTTATGGACCTGTGTAGCTTAGTGTTTTGGATCTCTATGTGCCACGGTTAGCTTCATATATCCCTATGGACCTGTGAAGCTTAGTGCTTTGGATCTCTATATGTGCCACGCTTGGCTTCGTATATCCCTATGGACCTGTGTAGCTTAGTGCCTTGAATCTCTATGTGCCACACTTGGCTTTGTATATCCCTATGGACCTGTAAAGCTTAGTGCTTTGGATCTCTATATGTGCCATGCTTGGCTTCGTATATCCCTATGGACCTGTGAAGCTTAGTGCTTTGGATCTCTATATGTGCCATGCTTGGCTTCATATATCCATATGGACCTGTGTAGCTTAGTGCTTTGGATCTCTATATGTACCATGCTTGGCTTCGTATATCCCTAAGGATCTGTGTAGCTTAGTGCTTTGAATCTCTATATGTGCCATGCTTGGCTTTGTATATCCCTATGGACCTGTGAAGCTTAGTCCTTTGGAACTCTATATGTGCCATGTTTGGCTTTAAATATCCCTATGGACCTGTGTAGCTTAATGCTTTGGATATCTATATGTGCCATGCTTGGCTTCGTATATCCTTATGGACCTGTGTAGCGTAGTGCTTTGGATATTTATATGTGCAATGTTTGGCTTCGTATATCCCTATGGACCTGTGTAGCTTAGTGCTTTGGATCTCTATATGTGCCATGCTCGGCTTCGTATATCCCTATGTACCTGTGTAGCTTAGTGCTTAGGATCTCTATGTGCCATGCTTGGCTTTGTATATCCCTATGGACCTGTATAGCTTAGTGCTTTGGATCTCTATATGTGCCATGCTTGGCTTCATATATCCCTATGGACCTTTGAAGCTTAGTGCTTTGGATCTCTATGTGCCATGCTTGGCTTCATATATCCCTATGGACCTTTGAAGCTTAGTGCTTTGGATCTCTATATGTGCCATGCTTGGCTTCGTATATCCCTATGGAACTGTGTAGCTTATTGCTTTTGATCTCTCTATGTGCCATGCTTGGCTTCATATATCCCTATGGACCTGTGAAGCTTAGGGGTCTATGTTATATGTTCAAACGCTTAATTGTTCAAACCACTAATGATCGACTGTTAGTGATTGAACAATTAAATGTTCAAACATATAAAGAATTAATATTTACAAAAAAAATGTAAAGGGTGTAAGCAGGAGCCCTCCTGCACCCCCCACACCCTGCTACATAAATATATCAACTCCGAGAAAGCACTTCATTGTGTTACAGTGAGGAAATGGAAAATTCCCATTTCCTACACTGTAGCGCAATCTTGGAGTTGGTAAATTTAAGTAGCGGGGTGTGTGGGTGGTGCAGGGGGCTTGCCCCACTGCTTACACCCTTTAGTTTTTTTTTTTTTTTGTTTAGTTTATTTTTTTAATTTTTTTAAAAATATTCGAACATTTAAATGTTCGATCACTAAAGGTCGATCTTTAGTGATTCGAACATTTAATTATTCGAATATTTAACATAGCCCCAAGCGTAGTGCTTTGGATCTCTATATGTGCCATGCTTGGCTTTGTATATCCCTATGGACCTGTGTAGCTTAGTGCTTTGGATCTCTATATGTGCCATGCTTGGCTTCGTATATCCCTATGGACCTGTGAAGCTTAGTGCTTTGGGTCTCTATATGTGCCATGCTTGGCTTCATATATCCCTATGGACTTGTGAAGCTTAGTGCTTTGGATCTCTATATGTGCCATGCTTGGCTTCGTATATCCCTATGGATCTGTGTAGCTTAGTGCTTTGGATCTCTATATGTGCCAGACTTGGCTTCGTATTTCCCTATGGACCTGTGAAGCTTAGTGCTTTGGATCTCTATATGTGCCATGCTTGGCTTCATATAGCCCTATGGACCTGTATAGCTTAGTGCTTTTGATCGCTATATTTGCCATGCTTGGCTTCTTTGCTTGTAGGAAAAGTAGCAGGACAGGCTGGCTCTGCAGTGCAGAGAGTTAAAGTCTTGACAGTGCTTTAAAATATGCAAGTTTGATTATCATGGGTACTGCGCAAGTTAATTGCAGAGATAGATAGGGCTAAGCATCGACTGCTGTTGACTTATCTTATTAAGGGGAATGGTCCAGAAGTGTAGTCCATTTTCAGAGGGATACAAAACGGAGTGCCCAGACAATGTATAATCACACTGCAAGGGAGAAGCACAAAAACTGACTTTGACCTCAGCACAACAGGGCACTACACTGCTCTTACATGCCAAAAGGGAAAGGACCATAGAAGACCTGAAAAAATCACAAACTCATGTTATCAATTTGTAAATCTATAATGTAAATTATCTTATATATGTCTATGTGATTGTTTTCATTATAATCAAAATCAATAAAACTGTTTAAAAAAAAAAAATCACAAACTGATGTTGATGGTCAGTTGATAGGTCACTATCAGCCATATTCCAAGCCTTAAAAAGATGTGGGTTCTGAGAAAGCAAAGTCCCATGGAATAAAAAGCGATCCCCCACCATCACCATGGAATGATATGGAGTGCTGCTGGTTGAGAGGAAGGGGGAACAAAAGTGCCATATGAGCATGGATGTGTCCTGGACTGGCAATGGGCACAAAACGGATCCAATGTGCTAGTTCCTTCCCTCAGGCTTGCGTTAGGACTAATGCTGGCACATTAATGCATGCCATTTGTGAATACTTCAAAAGAAGGTAGGTTCACACTCATACCAGGAAACATAATTTTTCTGTGAGTGATATTTATTAAGGCAGTATCTAATTCAGTAGATATGCACCTGTTATGTTTATAGAATAATTAGAAAGGCAGAACTCAAATTCCAGGCATATAATTTATCAGACTGAGCAGCATAAATGTGTCTCTAGTTACAACATACAAACGTCCCAAAACCAGTAAAAAGAAAAATAATAGATTGCAGAATTTACATTGCAAGGGCAGACTGAATTGAACTAGGATCAAACTCATTGAGTTACCGATGAACATCAGTAGACCTGAGTCTATTGTCTAATGGGAACAGTCATATAAAAAGACAGTGGGCTGGATTCACGAAGGCTTGCACGGAGTATAAGAGTAGAGTAAGACTCCATGCAGCCAACATGTCTGCCGAGCGATCCAGGAACAGCCGGCAGGGGCGTGCAAGAGAGCTCCTAAAATGACTCTTACACGGACAGGGTTAGGTTATGCAAATTACCTCATTTGCTGCCGAAAGCTATGCAAATGAGGTAAATTGGCGATCCAGGAAACCCTAACCTGTCCGAGTAAGAGTAGTGTTATTTGCAGAAATGTACTCAGTTGTCAACTGAATACCGTTCTGCAAATAGCAAAACAGAGCCGTGACAGCTCCAAATAAAGATGCATCCAATTTAGGAAGCATGCCAATGGCCAAATATACGGCCATTGGCATTTTTTCCCATCGCAAAATTTAAAAAAAATTTTTTTTACCTCAATCTCCGATGTTTAAGCATAGCGCAGCGCCACGCAAATGTGCTGCGCTCTAAAAATCAGAAAACCAAAAAATAAAAGGCACAAATAGGGAATTAATTCAAAACATTAATCTGCCATGCAAGTGAATGGCAGGCTGAAGACAATATGGCTACTGAGTAGAGGTTGCTAAGGGGGGAAGCTCAGTCTGAGAGATGTAACTAAGGATTAGTAGGCAATCCTATGCAAATGAGGATAAGGATAGTGAATCCCAATAGTCCCTGCTATGTGAACCATGTCACTAGAGTGTAAGAGTAGGAAAAGGGGAGTAACAGAGTAGGAGATGGGTGACATCATGAGGGGGTATGTATGAAAAAGACTGTAAGCTTATTGGAGCAGAGTGGCATGTGGTTGCTGTGAGTTACTCAGGACTAAAAGAGGTGTGTCTACAGTTGTCTAAACTGAAATCAAGAAACTGAAGGTGTACGCCGTGGCTATCACTAAAGTTTCTTGCAAAGCTGCTTACACTGTGTGTGAGCATGTGTAAACCCGTCTAAGCCTGTGCGCACGTGTGTGTGCCCGTGTAAGCCTGTGTAAGGCTGTCTAAGCTAGTATACATGAATGTGCACTCGCCTAAGCCCGTGTAAGCCTGTGTAAGCCTGTGTGCGCACGTGTGAGCGTGTTTGCGCTTGTTTGCATGGCGCTGCCCCCTGTGGAAACAGAAATGAGAAAAGGAAGGAAAGGAAGTAGTAGGAAGTTAACCAAGGAGAACTAGCAGAGCTGCCGGGTGAAATCAATCAGAATCAGCCAATTACACAGGCAGTACACTAGCCCAGCCCAGCCCAGCACCTAAAACTCTGCAAACAACATTCCCCCCCTGTTTTTCTCAGAAACACTGCAACACTGCAGTCAAGAAAGAGAAGTGAAAACTTAAAAAGCTTAAACTGAGACATAAAAATGTTAGGGGCTGCCATTGCTGTTATAAGGCAACATGTGCAAGATGCTGAGGGTGGTGCCATTGCGAATGCTGCTGTGCAACCCACAGTGAAGAGACGGAGAAGAGTGTACAGACCCAGGGTAACCTACCAGGGGCTACATGAGCTGGAGATAGTGAAGTGCTATAGAGTGGACAGAGAGCTCCTGCAGCAAATTGTTGAGCTGTGCAGGCCACACCTCACACACAGAACCAACAGAGGGGAACCCATCCCAGTGGAAACCAAGATATGTGTTGGCCTAAGAATACTAGCAACGGGTACCTTCCAGAGACCAACTGATGATATGATGGGGATTTCACAGGCATCAGCATCAAGGGTACTGCACCAGTTCCTGAATGCCATGTCAGCACATGTCGGTGATCATGTATATTTCCCCAATTCCCGTGAGGTATTGGCCAGCAATATGCGTCTCTTCCAGCAAATAGCGGAATACCCTGAGGTAGTGGGTGCAATTGATTGCACGCACATACACATCAAAGCACCAGCTGGTGAGTGGGGTAGGGCCTACATCAATGGCAAGGGCTTCCACTCCATCAACTGCCAGGTCGTATGCGATGCCCAGGGCATAATACTGAATGTGTGTGCTGGCTGCCCTGGAAGCTACCACAATTCCTATATCTGGCATCTGTCGCAGCTGTACCAGACATTTGCAAATGGGGACATCCCTGATGGTCACCTAGTGGGGGATGCTGGATATGCACTGGAGCCGTGGCTGATGACACCAATCAGAAATGCACACACACCTGAACAAGAACTCCATAATGAGGCACACGCACAAACACGAAATGTAATCAAGCATGTGTTTGGGATGCTCAAGTCATGGTTCCGGTGCCTGGACACATCCGGTGGAGCCTTGCAGTACTCACCAACTATATGTACCCAAATTGTCATGGTATGTGCCATGCTACACAATCTGATCCTGCGAAAACAGCTGCAGCAGGAACAGCATGGGGCAGGGCCAAACAGCCCCCCACCATTGCCAAGGCCTGCCCAGGCACAGCGTGACTCAGAGGAGGAACAACCTGAGCCTGCCCCAGTAGGCAGAAGGAGGCATGCCTAGTATTCCTTGTCCTTGGCAAAGAGGCAACGCATAGCACATACAGTGGCTCAGTATGAACCCTGGAAATGATACCTGTCACTGACTTGCACATAAAATAAAAGGGATGCACAACTTGACACTACCTGTTTCCAAATATGTATAGGGAGTGTAGTATGTGCATCCAACATAGGCAGCCCTGCAGCACCACCTGAGGCATGATTGCCATGTTTTATGCAATATAAAGCAGTGCTAAGCAGCTTTTACCAATATGTAGTATATGTAAACAAAATTGCTCGTGCAATGTTGGCCAAGGTCGGCCAAAGCTGAGCAAAGTCAGTTAAACATGCTTATATCTGCTTTACTGTACCTTAAGCAGTCTGGTCTGGCCAGCATGAAAATAAAAAGCAGTGACAGGGCTTGAACCCAGGATAATGTGCACTATAGTCACAGTACTGAACCACTAAGCCATGATAGCATTACAGTGGTACAGACACAGCAGGACAATTGTACACTAATGCAAACACAAAGCAATGCTGAATCATGGCCCTAATGAGGCAAATGGGTAACCTCACCCACATGCCTATGCAGACAGAGAACATCAGGCCAGGCATTGTGGTGTGGGTTGTGTAGGCTATGAAGTCGCAAGCTAATATATGTGGCAATGGACGCTAAGACCTGTAGTATACTAGTATGCCTCAAGCCAGTATGATAGGCAGCAGTACAGACTGTAATGGTGTCCTGTACATAGCAGTGCAGGCACAGCAAATGTGTATAAGTGTCAGGTGAAACCCACATCCTATGTACACCCACAGTAACAATCCGTTGTACCCACAGTTAGAAATGTACAAAGAATAACTGCCGCCCCTGTATGTAGAAATGTTGATAGGTCTATGCAAAGTGTCTCATGGAAGCCCTGCAGGCACAGCATGATCCCTGTTGATCTATGACACAAAGGTGAGCCCTGCTGTAAAAATACACCTTGATTTACCATACACATATGGTATAAATGTGTATACTGTGTGTGCTCACACACTCCAACAAATGTAGTGGATTTCAATCTGCATCACACTGAAAGGTCATACTGGGCATGCTCACACACTTAAACAAATGAAGCAAATGTCAGGCAGGAAGATACTGAAAGGTCATACTGGGCATGCTCACACACTTAGGCTAAATACGGATGTGATGATAAGGGATCTATGGACAAACGTGTATAGTCATCTCTACTTCCAGAAACACATTCACAAAATGGTCTGAAAATCCTGCTATGTGTACACACAAACTGCCAAGGTCTGTGCATGCAGGTCAAAGGAGGTTGCCACTACTCAGCAGTTATCAGACCTGTCAGAGACTACCACAACACACTTGCGAGGAATCTGACTAGGCACGTTCATCAACTAGAAAGAACAATGAAGAACCTTAACAAGAGGATTACTGGCCTCAAATAGTTGCCCCATGCAACAAGAATGAATGTAACACAAGCTGTACTCAGTGGCATACTGTCTACACAGCAGATCTCTGCCCAACAGACATGTCCATGTCATAGTTACACTCAGATCTGTTCTGAGTTACAACTCAATGGCACTAAATGTACAGAGCCAACTGATATTGGCAACATCCTGGCAGATAGGATCAGCGTTAACTTTACTCCCCTCTCACCCATGAAAGAGCACATGTCTATAATGGAAGACTGCAAAGTTGCTGTCATCATGGCTGCACAGGTAAAAAACACTCTCTGAAGCCAGTATCACAGCAACCATGGGACTAGATAACTTCCCAGGCTGTGTAGTATCTACTTCCCTGAAGTAAACATTAACATGGAGGTTCTGTGGCTACTGACGTTTCCAAAGGACTGCAAACTAGGAGCCATCATTGTAAACACTAAAGATGTGGACATCCTACCAAAGGGCCTCACTGAGACAGATGGCTGTTGTCCAAGCCATGGGCTGTAGCTCAATGCCAAAAGGTGCATTATCATCACCTTTGTTAAAATCTCTGCAGCCAAGAACTACAACATAGGTGGTAGTGACACAGTAGTCACACTTTAAGTGTGACAAGAGACCCTGGGCCACGGGTGGACAGTGGATACAACTGTGATAAGCACATTCCCACAGTAGTCAGGAAACCCTCGTATGTGGCACACCTCATCACAAAATGTGTCTCATGCAGAATAAAAGAGGACATTGCATGCAGAATAAAAGAGGACATTGTTCCCCTCTACTCACCACTCACTAGAACTATAAAAGAGTACAACACCACTGTTGTTGGAAAGCCAGCAGCAATACCTCACAAAGAGCATTATTGGCCTGAAATACATGCCATACACACACCATTGCAAAATGCTCCATCTGTACTCCCTTGCATATCGCCTACTCATAGTTGTTCACTGCGTAACATCCAAAGCTATGTCAAACATGCAGCTGTTGGATATGATCCACGTAAAACACTCACAATCACCCTGACCTTTGGACCCAAGACCACAAATGAAATACAAAAGGAAGTGGTGTAGCCATTTACCTTATGGAAATCCACACCTCCAGGTTACTGCCACAGCATGAGGCCTTGGAGACCATGCAAGTGCAACTAACATTTGGCAAAGCTGCCCATCAGATTGTAGCCTGCTACAGGTCATGTACCTTGTCTCAGGAACCTCACTCAGTATTCTGGAGAACAATGGCAAATATAAAGGTCATATCAAACACCATTATATGAGGAGATTACAACTACCCAAACAATGAGTGGGTGAATTGCTCGTATACAATGTCCTTTGATCAATGTGTCCTAGAGTTAAGAAACTCTAACACCCTGGAAGAGCTGGTCAGCATGCCCACTAGAGGTGACAACATACTGGACATTATCATCACCAACATGGGGTGCCAGTGTTCCACAACAGAGACAAACCCCTCGCTGGTAATATCAGATCATTAAGTAATCACACTGGACATCCACATCCCGCACCCATACCCAGTCAATGAAACCACTGTGAAGACATTTTCAAAAGCAAACAGCACACTTCCCAAGACCAAAGTGGAAAGTCCCAAAGCCCTCTTGCTATAGGATAATGGTATACAATCTGCCAAATCATTTACAAGTGCATCCTATGATTATCTACAGGGATGCATGGATCGAGGCAATACAAATAAAAGCAAGATGCACTCCTCCAAAAATAAGAAAACAATCTGGTGGTCATTGCCCATCAATAAGCTAAACAACAGAAGGAGGAAACTAACACCTGATAGAGCCAACTTCACTAAAGGAAAGGCATCACTGATCATTATTAAGATGAAACAATGATCGCTCATAAAATAATCCAAGCACAGTTTCTAAAGACAAACTGCCAAGGAATGTGAGAATAACAACCACAAAGCCATCTGTAGCTATATCAGATATGTAGGTGTCAACTTCCAAATATGCCGTCAGCTACTGAAAAAAGTAATGACATACACCAAGCCAACTTTCATTGCCCACACCCAGGGGGACAAGTGCAGTGTAAACTCCCCCCATCACCCCCAAAAGGGCCTGTGTCTATCAGAGAAGGATGCAGAGACACAGACATCATGGACATGCATGTAAAGACAGCCCTCACCAAAGCTAAGAACATTGCATCAATGTGACTGTAAGTTGTCCCAGGCTGCGTCTTACACTAGGCCCATAAGGAACTACACCCTCACCTACATTCACTGTCCAGACTCAAGCGTATCACAGGCTATGTACCCAAAGAAAGGCATACACTAACAGTCATCCAGCTCCACAAAGGGTGTGCCAAAACAGAACCTGGAAACCATTGCCCAATGTGTACTCAGCCTGGTCTACAGAGCTATTGAGCAAATCATCATGGAACCCATACACTGAGACACTGGAGGTCTCCAGACACTGGACTCTACACAACTTCGCCTTGTTAAAGGCATAGCCTGGCTCCCAAACCTAGTTGACTTATTTAAAACAATTACCATGAACATAGATGGAGGTGAAAGTAGTCCACACAGCCCACCTGGACCTCACTAAGGGCTAACCACACCATTCCCCACTCCGTCATCATGGACAAGTGTACCAGCTTGAACATGAACAGCTATGTCACAGGATGGGTGGCCAAGTGGCTCACAGATCAAACACACATGTTCATAGCTGCGGGTGCCATGTCCAACTCTAAGCCAGTCACACATGGCATCACACAGGTCTTGGTCCTGGGACCCCACCTGTTCAGTCAATACTGCTCAGAGGTACAGGCAAGCATGGCAGGTGTAAGGCTGAACAGATTTGCAGATGACTGGAAACTGTGGTCCATAATTGACTGTACAGCTGACACAGACATCCTCCAGAAGTGTCTTACATAGACAGATACCTGGTATCAAAACAATGCCCTCAATCTGAATGGCAAAGAATGCATAGTCATCCCCTTTGGGTAATACAAAGTGCACACAAATTACCATATAGGTGGTAATCCAGCATGTACGGAGAAAGTAATTATGGCCCTGGGGACACAGGTAGATAGTAAACTCACCTTTGATGATCACATGGCCAAAGTGTCTAGACATTCGTTCAATGTAGGCCAACTAATGTCACCTAATGAAACACACTTCGTATAGTTTGATGATGTCACCATCCTACAAATATACCTGTGGAAAAGAAACCCCCCAGTGATATGTATAGCGTGTTGTGTTAATGCGTACTCCTCTAGTATCATGAAGTCATTAGATAGGGGTTTGAATCCTGCACCGGCCAACTGTGTGTGTTTCCCTTGGGAAGGAACAACCTTTTAGAAGAGTAGTGAAACTCCGCAAAAGTGGTAATCTAACCTTTGTCAAGTCTGATGATGTCACCATCCTACAAATATACCTGTGGAAAAGAGAACAAGCTGTAATGTGCATAGTGCATCGTGCTAATGTGTACTCCTCTAGTATCATGCAGTAGTTAGGTAGGGGATTGAATCCTGCACTTGGTGAGTGTGTGAGTTGTATGTCTGTGACACTGTTGGTCAATGTGTTGTGGGTTTTGCTTTTACCACTGTATGACATATCAGTATGCATTGCACATGTGAGCTATCTGTGTGTCAAATACATATCTGTATATGTTACCTCCATCATGTTCACAACTGTACACCTGCAAATCTGTGCTACACACATCCCACACATACTGTCCACTCTCTAACACATGCTGCCAATACTGCACACATCAGCCAAGTGGCACGTGGCCAGACAATACACAATTGGAACCAACACTGGCGTAAACAACACTACAATGACAATCATAGCTTTAATGCATCATGCCTGTTCAGCTACACCTTCAAGCATATCATTACACTCTACAGCTGACAACATGCTAACATTGCTATACTGCTATATAGACACCCTGTGCATCAGCACCATGGTAGCCTGTTCCTGCATCAATGTTACAGATGACAGGAGGCAGCACAGGTTTCATCATATGCACAGGGTGTGTTGTTGGTTCGCCAGAGGCCTACAGTGAGCCATCCAATTGACATGTGTGTGTGTGTGTGTGTGTGTGTGTGTGTGCGCGTGTGGGGCAACAATACTGTAATGGGCCAATGTTGTTGTAATGTGTGTGGGTATGTGTTATCCCTAGGTGTCTGGAGTATGTGTGTGTGTCTGCATGCACACAGTTCCACCATGTGGCTGCCATATACGGGTATTTGTGGGACAGCCACAGACTGTACCTGCGAGGCTTTACAGATCACCGTCTCCGGTCACGGATATGGTACCTGTGCCTGGCAGGGGTGCTACTCACATTATCAGGTACTAAGCCAGACTGGGTACTATCCCCAGAGGTGGATGGATGCACACTGGACACAGGCCCCTGCTGGGACTGTCCAGAGCCACGTGCACGTGGTCTTCTAGGACATTCTATGGACAGCCCACCCCAACATTGCTTTGGCTGGTACTGGCATTACGGGAGTGGCTGTGGCTTGAGAGACATCTGCGGTGATTGCCAGCTGCTGATGTTGCTGGCATACGTCCACGTTGAAGTCTCAACCGTCCCGCACTATCCTGACACATGGACATGACATTGCAGGGGATATCTAATGTCTCTACCCAATATCTATCAGTGACCTTGGTGTAATGTCGGATGGCACCTGCTAGGTCATGGATACTGTCAATGATAGCGGTGTTATTGGCCCTCTGTGCCCTTAGTCCCTGTCTGGTGTACCGTTTCATACATGCTTGTGCCTCCATGACAGCCTGAAACATGCGTGATGTTGTCAGACCTGTGGCACATCTGCCAGTGGCATGATGAGCAGCAGTGCTCCTACGAGAACCCCTGGACATCTGCCTATGTGGTACCCTTCCAGACATCTGGGTATGGCTGCTGTGTTGGGATGCATGTGCCATGGATACCACACTGTCCTGGCCAATGCCAACAGTACGCTGACCCTCAGCTATGGGCATTGGTGATGGATGTATTGGCAGTATGACTGTATGCATGGATGGGGTGGACAGCTGTGTACTGTCAATTGGTGGCCCAATGACAGACCCTGGCAAACACGCCTGTGCCTCAACACACCTATCTTCATTATCACTATGTGGCTCAGTGACATCAGTTTCCCTGCTGCAGTGCACCAGCCCTAACACAGCACCTATGGGAGGGAGACAGGAAACACACTTTACGACCTGTACATGATGTTGGCACACATGCACACATGCACACAAACACACTCCTCACTACAACAGATACCCACACACATCACCAGCAATCCAAAACATACTTAATAGTGGTTGAAGGTGGGTTACAGTATCACAAGGCAAACAGTCATATCACACATGTCATCATGCAGAAAGTTTGTTGCTCAAGGCCATGCAGTGCGAGTGTAGACAGCCCGTGTTAATAACAGTATACATGGCTTTGATGCATGTGTGCTGTTGTTCAGTGATTGGCATCACAGCTACTCGTTACATGGGTTTGTAAGGTGCCCAATAGGGAGCATTGACTCACATGAATGTGTTATGTGTTGAAGAGCGTCGCACAGCCCAGTGATAGGCCTCTACCCCTCAGGTATATTATGTGTGCTGTGTGGATGACATGTGGGATACTGAAGTGTGACCTTACAGTGGGTGTCTGGATACGCTATGTGTAGCATGTTAAGGTGTACTGCGTATGACAAAGTTGTGTATGTTGTGTACATGTGTATCAACTATGCCTATCCAATGTCCAGTACGGTGTTGCAACAATTGTGTGTGCTGCTCTGTGTATTGCATGTGATTGAGGCAGCTACTGTCATTACTGAGATGTGCATAATCTCACAGCAAACATGCACAGCATGCATTATGCGTAGGTGTGTTACATGTACATGGCCTACACCTCAACTATGACATGCACATTTCATTAGCAATATTAAAATTATAACACACTCACCAGCATCGACCGGCTGCCTTGCTGTCTCACCAGAGGGACCTACAAGAATATGAGACAGTTTGTCAGTGGCCACAACTGTGCCATTGCTACTGTGAGTTTGCTAAACTACAGTAGTACAACTGTCGACAATCACAGGCGTACAGATTATATTCCAAATATCAGTATTGCACAACACTATGCAGCACAACTGCTAAACACACAGTACACATGTCACATATGCATAATCTACCAATACAGATAACAGTAGTCTACAGATAGGTCATGTTACATGCACGCTCCATGTCAACATGCTGGGTGGCTCTGGCCTCCATGATGACACATGTCAGTTGCTGTTCCTGTGGTTGGCCTGGGGCCACCAAACTTAGGAGCAGCTCCTCCACTCTGGTGAGGGGGGGATGAATGGCAACCCCACCACCTGTGGCAAGCTGTTGTCAACAGATATCAGATGCATGCCACCGGACATGTCTAATTAAATCACTGCAGTGATGGCATACCTGCTCATATGTCCGGTTATGTATGCCTATGTCATTTACCCGACGAACAAGATCTTGCCACAGTGCAGTCCGCTCATGCTGGTCCTGGCTGGTTCTAGAGAACAGCAGGGTGTAGTGCTGCACCAGGCTGTTGTGTATTTCTGCCTCCTCTGCATCTGTATAACACAGGTTTCTTTGGTGGGACATACCCCTGGAAGACAATTAAACAAGATGTGTGAGCAAGACAAGTGGCACACTTAACATCCTAAAGTACAGATATCAATTACCTGCCATATTTCGCATCTGATTGGTTGTCAGAGGATAGACATGTTCAGTACCACATATTAGTGCTCAGGACACAACTGGCTGACAGTGCCTGCCACACTCTATATATCAAACCATGTTCTGCACAGCAGCAAAGAGAAGCCAGTATGTAAGACTATACACCAGTACATGGCACACTGTATGTGACACAATGCACCACCTAGCCACAGGAGGTATATATCAAGCTAATGCATAAAGAAATATGTCATCCATTGCAATGAATGTAAAGTACAGTTACAGTATTACCAGTATACCACAGTAGTCTTTGATGCCAAACCCCTTCCTAACATATGTGCACAGTTGATATAGGTGGCATTCTGCTGTACTAGACCATACATGTTGCTAGATACACACGTATACCCTGTAACACAGATATGATTGAGGGCATGTTACAGGCATAATTACACACACATCAGACATACATACAACACACAAATGTATGCCAACCCAGATGAGCTATACCTGTGTACCATACAGTACTGTGTGTCACCACTTACAAAACCTTATGCCTGAGGTATGTAATCTGTGAGGACTACAGGGAACACACAAAGCAGTGTTTACAAGCAATGTGAACATACGCCATACTGCACTGTTTAGTCCTACAGCTTCAGGTAGTACTACAGTTCATATGGGAGTTGGATTCACCAGCAGTACCATTCACTAAGCATACATGTATTGCTTTAGCCTACAATGGGATACCACAGTCGACAACAAGGGACTACGTCAGACCGTATGCCATACTACTTTTTCTGCCTAGCAATAGCATACACATCTTTTGCTGGGATCACAGCTAGGACACAAACTATCATGACAAAAACAATTTCACACTAAGCTATCACACCTTTACAGACCTTGCACACATTCACCAACACATTCACCATCACACTCAGTCAACCTCACATAGCAATTATTGCACTAAGTACTTGTGTGTGTGCATCGTGTCATGGGTAGGTAATATGCTATTGGCCCTAGGGCCTACAGCAGCCTAGCCATACACTACCATGGCCTTTGACACACATGTAATTTAATTTCACTTGCCCCTGTCAACCAGAGACACAGAGGTGATTCCCGGAGTGTATTTCCTATCTCCCAAACAATCATCAGGAGTATTTATGACAACTGCTAATGAGGAGCTTTGTTTGCTATTGATAGGTGATTTGTTACAGAGTATGGAATATCTCTGAGTTACGATTCTATCACTCCAGCATGTGCTGTTTAGTGAGCTGACAAGGTTTAGGGCCCTAGAGCGTGTATCTGGGAGGGACTGTAATATGTTTATGTGGAGGATGTCCAACAGCTATGGGTGTGACATAGCTCTGTATGTTAGGCAGAGGTCACCGCTGGGTAGGCAGTATGCAACACAGTGTAGCTGTGGTTTGTGAGTCGGTCTGCATAGGGCATCTGTTTGAGGCTGGTATTACTCTTTGTGAGGTATGTCTGTGGCCTTTTCAGTTGCTGTAGTTGGCATTGTACTCTCTAATGGGTTTTAAGTGTGATGAGTAGAGGGGAACACTGACCTATATTTCCCTAGATGACACACCTTTTGTGATGACGTGTACCACGTAGACAGAGTACATAACTAGTGTGGCACTGTGATTATCAAAGGGGAGGCTACTGTCCACCTGTGTCCCATGTTCCCTTATCACACCTTCGGTGTTAGGTAGACTACCACCTATGTGGTAGTTAATGGGTACAGTGTTCTGGCAAGAAGGGATGGCACTGCAGTGTCAACACTGAGCTTCAGTCCATACCTTGGTCGCCAGGCACCTGTCGCAGTAAGTATGCCCCATGTCTCTCTCCCTCTCTCTCTCTCTATATATATATATATATATATATATATATATATATATATATATATATACATATATATACACATACATGCACACATACATACACACATACATATAAACATCCATTGCTGTACATATAGATGTACATATAGGCATATATACAGTCCACTATTCATGGTGGGAATATCAATTATGCGACAGCTGTGAGATATACAGTTATGTAATAATATTGCACAGTGTTATGCAGACTGCATTGAAGGTGTCCTCAGCCCATGTAGCTTTAGCAGGCCTCACTGGCTGCAACACTGCAAAACTGACAGAGCATACCCACAGCGTTTAACCACCACATGTCATATACCAGCACTGCATGCTGTTTTCTTTGCCACACACTACAACCTACATAGAAATATGCACATAACAACCTTCAACAATGTATATATATATATATATATACACACACACACATACCCATACGTACTGCTTCCACATATGGATGATTCACAGTATGTAGAGTACTCTTCATAAACATCTACTACATGCCAGCAAATACATATGTGTTACATACCTTTCCTTTGTATTGCTCTGTTCCGTCTGTTTTTAAAGGAAATAATTTCTTTTTTTTTCTCTGTCTATTGCTGTTGCTCTTTCTTTTTCTGTGTCTCTCTGTTTCTGTCTCTTTATCTGTGTCTGTGTCTCTGCCTCTGTCTCTGTCTCTGTCTCTCTCTCTCGCTCTCACTCTCTCTCTCTTGCTGCAATGAGATTATTGCATGTGTGGACAGCAAGTACAGCCTGCTTTTCTAAGTATCTGCACATGTGCATGTGATGGCCTCTGCACCAATTGGTGCCCACCATTTACTAATTGCATGCAGCCTGCTGTGTGGTAATTGCAGTACTCACTGTCATAGCAGCCCACTGCTATAAAATGCCAGGTTAGGTAGGCGTAGCCCTTTCAGCTTTCCAAAGTGGGGCCCATGCTTGTTTGCTGTGGACACTGTTGTGTCAGAAGGTTGGTATACTTCTTATATCTGAAGTTAGGGTTGTAGCCAGTGATTTGCATGTTGTACTCAAACCTGAATGTTGCTGCTTCTAGTACACACTTGTCAGTGTAGAATTTTACTCACCCCTCCAAATGCTTACACAAGATACATGGGAGTATGTGCTTTCTTTTCTAATTAGACAATTAACTGCCATACAAAAGTAGTTATTGCAATGTATTCCTCTGGCACATGAACTGTTTGTGAACTACTATACTGTAAATATTAATTACCTCACTTCTGAACAGTTTGTTGTTTGTTTGTGTTGACATTAGCACAGGCTGCTCAAGACAACTGGACACATTTCAGTACTGAGTATGCCCACCTACATCCTTGGTAGAGCCTGAATACACAGGTATATTGTTCTTTTGGGTAGGGGTGCAGAAGTACAGACAGCATTATATATTATTGTGTGATGTTTATCTCGCTGAACATACAGGGTTGCTGTGTACATGTTAGTCTAACAAGGCAAGTAGTCTGTCTGCATAGCTCCCACTTGTGGACATATCCAGATGGTAGCCAGAGGTTAGCCTATTATTCTTTGTCTGTGCACCACACCGGTCTTTTCTGCACTGGAACAATGGCATTGTCACAGTTGGTTGCTACCAGTACATGGCTACATCCTTTGATATTTCTGTGTTGTACTCCTACATAAGGGTTTGCTTGTGGGACTCGTTCCAAAGCTATTTGCAGAGTGTGTAACAGCAGAAAAGCAGAAATGCCTGTGTGTTTCTGCCTCTGCCAGGCGTCTGATACACTCAGGTATATATTTGAACAGCCTCAGGGAAAGGTACATATAAGTGAGGTACACCTGTAATATATTACAAACATTAAGTTGATACTGTGAGAGAATCAGAGCATATGCATTCATACACCTTTTCTGATGTGCATGCAGTGTGTACTCTTACTTATTGACATTATTCATTAAGTGTAATTCCCCACTTTTCGGCCTAACGTCAGTACTTTTCAGAGGGATTCTGAGGGGCACAGCTAACATTTGTTTATGAATCAGGGACATCCCTGAAAAGCAGTCACAGTTGGGAAGTATGGCCTCTGCCCTATTCAAATATGCTAGTGTTTATCCTGCTCTGATACTGTGTGGGGTTTGTAAAGTGCTACTGTAACATTATTTCCTGCTAGAATGGCTGGTTCTCTTTTCACAGTCATGTCATGCAATTCCACAACAACTGCTGGTAAAGATCCACAGAACAAGATTTGTGTTATGGCATTCCTATTTCCCTTTACATTCACTCATTGTAATGCATGATATATTTATTACAGCACCAACTTGTTGTATATCTACTGTGGCTTAGTGGTACTTCATGCAGTGTAGTGTGTCCAAAGTCAGGGGCTCGAGACTGACAGAGGTGTTTTATTTTGCTGCTCAGCAGAACAAGGGCCCTGCCATGCAGAGTGACTAATGCACTTTTAAGCAGTTGTAAGCAGGTTTGCGCAGGTTTGCACAATGCTTAGCAATACTTAGCTAAGCGCACACATGCTCACACATGCGCACACTCACTCAAACCCGCTAACTACTGCTTAAAAGTGCTTACTCCTGCTAACCCCCGTGCTAATTTCTTTGAAAGAAAAGAAAATGGGGAGATAGGAAAGTGGTGAAAAAGGAGGCACAAAGAGGGAAAGACAGTAGGGAAACCAGCTCGGGATGTGCAGGATGGGTGTAGGGAAGGTCCATAGCTTCCCATTTCTTTACCAGCAACAGCTGTGCATATGTTAGAAATTTGAAGTGAAATTTGAAACCTTCCACCCCTGAGAGAGGGGTGAGGACAACAAAGTATGTTGTACTGCCAATTATAATTATCAGTTTACATGTACAGTGGACATGTGTGCGAAATGGGCAGCTATGTATGGGGCATAATTTTTTTGTGGGAACAGATTGCCCTTTTTTTTTTTTTCAGGTGAGAGTGGAATGTGAGGTAGAGGAAGTAGGTATATTTGGGGAGGTAAACAGACAAGACAAACAAGACACATACAGGGGAGGAATATGACACATGGGGTGGGTGAACACAATTGACGGGGACGGATGTTTGGAAATCGCAAGCCCATGATCCCACAGGTGGTAACAGTGGAACTGAGATCCCCACCCATGGGCAGTCACCACTGCACCTTCACAACCCCGAGGGTGGCTGTGCTGGGGACTGCGTAGGAGGGGCAGGCTCACCCGTGAGTCACGTCACTCTCACCTTGAGCTGGGATAGGGGATCAGCAACTGAACGCTGGATATCCCTATGCACCACAGCCCGGACCCTTCGGAGGGTGACAGGTGGCCCTTCTCTGCCCATGCTTGCACGGGGGGATGGGCCCCATCCCCTGCAGCACTTCCACCTGAAGGTGGCACAGGACCAATGGAGGAGGGAGCCCAGGCTGGGCACCGGACCTGCTAGTGCCAGGTGCAATCGCCAGCTGAGGAGGGACAGGTGGGTCCGCTGGGACCGGCCTTCCCATACGTTCTGTGTTTAGGTGTGTTTATTTACAACATAGACAACAGCATTCCAAATTAGTTGTAACAGCATGCAGTAATATTCCCATTAACCCAACACACCAGGGTTCCAACAGTTGAACAGCAAGCATAACACATGCATATATTGAATGATAGTGGACATTCCAACAGCATGCAGGGATGATTGGTGGCAACAGGCCACCAAGATTGTGGTGTTTTAACAGGGCACATGCATCAAAGTAAATGCAGATATTTATAGAACAATAGGACATATGTCCCAACAAATGTTTTGAGATTAGACATACCCATTGAGGTGTGGAATTGCATTGTTTATGCACATACAGTAGGGTGTAAAAAGATACCTTCATTAACATCTTATAAGTACTTTTAGTCTACACTACATTCCTATTGACTGCAGGTGTATATCCCCTACATGTATTATTACACTAGGCAACGTGCATTAGGTTGTGTAATGGGATTGGCTAGTTCATTATATACCTGACCTATATCTGACATACTAATTGTCCCAGGTACAGATGTTACTGCTACATAGTTATATATTTTATTTATATTTATATATCTACATATCTGGATGTGTTCACGTGACATTTTCAGATAAATTTCTACAGAACCCTACATTTCATGTAGCACACTCACATTTCTGGGGAACACATTTACAAGCTACTCGTGTGACAGATTTACCTATGCATGCCAGCCATTAACCAACTGTTGAGGACTGTATATATGCTTCACAGCTACTGGCACTTCCTTCATCCACTTTATATGGGACTGCCCAACTGTGGGTTGACAGCACTTAATACAACAGTACTATTTATATAATGCAAGGGTACAACAACATTTCAAAGTAAGTGACACAGACACACTCCAAGTATTATACCTTTATTAATTACATTACACACTTTTCTACAGGCTCTCTCATTTATTTGATATTGCAGTGCATACAGAAGACTTATTCAAGACATATTGTACCTTTATTAATAGGTTACAACACTCTTTTTCAGGCTCTCTCACTTATTTTATATAACAGTATATGCAGAGATATTATTCTGGACTTATTTTACCTTTATTAATGGGTTGCTACACTCTTTTTCTGGCTCTCTGA
This sequence comes from Protopterus annectens, assembly GCF_019279795.1. Lineage (NCBI taxonomy): Eukaryota > Metazoa > Chordata > Ceratodontiformes > Protopteridae > Protopterus > Protopterus annectens. The sequence goes on from NC_056747.1 coordinate 1,272,277,745, forward strand.
CTTATTTTTAATAACAGTACATGCAGAGAAATGATTCAGGGCATTTTATGGCTTTATTATTGGGCTACAACACTTTTTTTCAGGCTCTCTCACCTATTTTATATAACAATACATGCAGAATAATTACTAACCTGCCTGGTGGCGCAGCCTTAGCAGCCTATCTGCATAGGCTTGCTGATTCGCAGCACGGACACCTGCAGCTGTGAAGTAAATGAAGGGATATTGAGACATACCTATCCATTATATAGACTAAATTAGCATGTCTTACATACTTCATTCCATGGCTACCTACTAAGTAGTGGGGCATCTCGCATGTCACAGGCCTCCTGTATCCATCGGTTCAGTAGGTCCTGCTTCCATCTCTTCAGGTCTGCATGGTGGTGATGGACCTGCTCACCAGTCCGAGGGACGCCTGTGGCACTGGTGAGATCATGAGCTAACCGGTTCCAAGCCTCTGCTTTGTACTCCATCCCTTGGAACTGGCCCCGCAGGAGTCTTGACTCATGATGGTGGACAAGGAGCCAAACCATGTATTTTGTCTCCTCGATGCCCCAGTGTTACGCTCGAAAGTGAGTACCCTCTCCAGCACCAGCCATTCTGACTGCAGATGGGAGCTACAATCAGTTATGGCGTATTTCCTGCACTTTTTTGTGATTGGCCATTTTTGAAAATTCTCGGCTGACTGCAGACCTGCTTAGCAATGGTTAATTTTCCATTTATAAGTATATGTATGTTAACAGTGCATGTTTATCCTAAGTTGTCATGGCTTAGTGGTTCAGTAGTTTGATTATGGTGCACAGTGTCCAGGGTTCGAACCTTGTCATTGCTTTATATTTTACTACTGTCCAGACAGGCTAGGGGGTGTGTCTGTGTTTAGGCCACTTTGCACTATGTTGCTCCACGTTGCCCGACGGTACGCTGGTTAGTGCGGCGCTCAGCTCCACGCAAACGTATTGCACTTGATAAAGCGCTGCTTAGCTATGGGCAATTATATTGCACTAGGTAAAGCGCTGCTTAGCTATGGGCAATTATATTGCGCTAGGTAAAGTGCTGCTTAGCTATGGGCAATTATAATGTGCTAGGTAAAGCACTGCTTAGCTATGGGCAATTATATTGCGCTAGGTAAAACGTTGCTTAGCTATGGGCAATTATATGTCAATATCCTTAATGCTGCTCACCTTCTTATATTTATATATATACATTTTGTTCACTAATACATAGGCCATTTCAATGCTTTTTACTAAAATTTCATTCATATATATCAGGAATTATTTTATATACTGATTTAAAACATAACATAGACAGGGGAGTGGTGGGACTAGAACTGGGAATACCTCCTCTTTGTGCGAACGCTCTACCACTACGCTATTGCTATTTGGCTTGATTTGCATAAACATTTCTTATTATGCTCTTCGATGTCGAAATTGCTAACTGCAGCTAAGCAATGGGCACACCCGCGCAAACACGCGCAAATACGGGCAGCTACATTGGGAATTATAAAAAAAAAAAATTAGTTTACATTTTACATTTACAAAGGGGTTTAGTATGTGGGGATGTGTACTGTTTTCTATGTGTACATTTCAGCGGACTCGCTCATTGCATTTGTCTTTTTCACTTTATATGGTTGCAGGAGCGTGGATATTTGGACTGCTCGGCAGTCCGACATGCCCCCTGCATTCTTACATGGTCCGTGTAAGCCTTCCAGTTGAGTCAGCGCCCTCATGCATATGCATGACGCACTGACATAGTATTCTTAAACGGCAGTCTCCGAGTAAGACTTGGTTATTCTTACTCGAAGGATTACTGAATCCCGGCCAGTAACTCCAGTTTAGAAAGATTGTCTTCCTAGTTTTACACCGAGAACTATGAAGTATTCTATAAAAACTGCAAGAAAGACACAGCCAAGTTAGAGTCTTCACTGTATAATGCCTTAAACCTTGTATAGTGAACCCACATGGGATATATACAAATGATCCCTATAAAACTGCAGCATGGTTCGCCTAACTAGCTATCCAAATAGGCACTATATGTCACTGAAATAATTAAGTATCATTTCAGGTACATGGAATCTAACAAATTCAGACAAGGAAATAATGAAGTAAGCATATTAAATTTGTGTGTTTGTGTGTGTGTGTGTGTGTGTGTGTGTGTGTGTGTGTGTGTGTGTGTGTGTGTGTGTGTGTGTGTGTGTGTGTGTTAGAGAGAGAGAGGGAGACAGAGAGTGCGAGAGAAAGAGTCTATGTGAGTGTTGCTGTCTTCTTAGCTAGTTTCTATAAAACATCCAAGGGTTAACAAGCTTTTTCAGCTAACAGTCATGATAAGGGTCTTAAGCTTGTTTTCTTTCGTGTGTGTCATATCCTTTCATGCCTGCTATACTATCTACACCCTCTTACTTTCACATCACCATCTCAGAATTCAGACATACTAATCCTTCCTTTCAAATTCAGACTTTATTAGTTCTTGCAATAATCTGTTTCACTCTGAGTACTCTGAATACACTGTATATTTGCTCTGCATCCTAAAAACCTATTTTTGCAAATTCTGTAACAGAACACTATGGTCCTTTACTCCATATGAAGTTTGATGTCATTCCTTTGGGAAGTACCTAAGCATTGTACTGATGGAAATAAACAGTAATCTCCACTTTTTCTTGAATATTTAGACACCAATAAACTAAAAGTTCCTCTGTACATTTTTCTGCAATTTAAGTTATACTTTTGGTAGCTCTAAGTTTAGGAGCACGAGCAAATGTTTTCTTGTCTAAAACTGATTTTCTCATACATTTAGTACACAGTGCAGCATTTTATCCAAGACTAAAACATTTATCCACATTACAAAAGTTATATTTTTAACAATAGCAGCAGAATCCATTTAAAAGATAACAGAGCTTTACTTCTTGCAGGCTTCACACTATTACAAGTCTTTGCTTTCTAGCACACATATACTTTATACTATAGATTGAAACAGGAACATCATTGAGCCTCAGAAATTAATGTAGCTTTAAAAAAATAAATAAAAAACAGCAACACAAGGGATACAGAGAACAGGCCTGAAAATGTTTTACAAATATTACAAGATGAAATATGATGATATTCCAAGGTGGGTTAGACAAGCATATCTTTGCCTCTGCATCAGACTTAGGTCTTTGCACTGCTTGCATGTCCATATATACATGTAAATTGTGAAGACTTTAGCAACTTTCAAAGACATTTCAAGAGCTGATAAAGGTGCAACTAAGTTTGTCTGTACCTCAAACTTAAAAAAATCTTAAAGAAAAGTAGCTTTGATAATGTTTAAATATTATTTTTTTCTGAATTTTTTTTAATGCTACAGTAGACTGGCAGCCTATCCAGGATCATTTACTTGAAAATGCTTAGATTTTAAAGTAACCAAGACATATATCCTAAAGGAAAATGATGACCACACAGAATGAGACAGAAGTGTGAGAGACCTGATCGACATCATTTTGTCCACCTCTGGAGGAAATACATGTCTATAAAGGTGCAGAAACAGAAGCTGCAGTCTCAGCATGACATACACATGGTGTTTAGTACCTTGGTTCTTAGGTAGAGTCATTTTGTTGACCATTTCAAATGTTTCGACCCACTACAGCAAGTCCTGAAATGCGGAAGCTGAATGGCCATTTACATATATTAAATCTGAGATGCTATTTCTCACAATATTCCCTTTCTTCTGAGGTATGGTGATCTCAGAGTTAGATATATAAGTTTAGGGAGTATTGGGAGCTTGCGACCCCCCCCCCCACCACCAAAATAGAAGTTTTAAGAAGACGAGAGAAATTTTCCAGATTCATTTTTCTCCGGGTTTTGGGTCTTTTTTTCAGCTTTTCAGCATTCTGTATTTCAAGTGCCAACATTTCAATAGGAAGATGGCTTTTCAACACCATGCAGCATAAGAAAGACAGGCGATACAATCATTCGGTTTACCTTTGAAACGTTGAAAATAATGTTGTTAATTGGCCAGTTGGGTAAACCGAAATGCTAAATTCTGATTGTCGAACATCACGGAAGTTCAAAACTCAGCAAATCGAACAGCAGATTCACTGAGTTTTGAACTCCGATGTCGAACACACAATGTAATGCAGGGGGGCAAACCGCCACACCCCCTACTTTAATATTCTAACTCCAAGGTTGCACTACAGTGGGGAAAGGGTCCATTTCCCGATCCCCACTATAGTGCACTCCACACACCCAAAATGCCGAATCTGCAATGAGTGAATGTCACTGTGCATTCACTCATTGCAGTTTCGATGCATTTTTTTCAGCTATCTGAAAACTTGAAAACATCCATTCACACAATCCACTTTCACATATGCGCATTACGCACATATAAAGGTAAACCAATCATTCAAGTATCTTGCGGGACTATATTAGGGGATGTCAGCTTTCAAAAAAATATCAAGAACATGCTGATACTATAATTATAAAAACTATGGGGTACATAAGGAAGCACTTTTTTATGGAAAGGGTGGAGACTTCTTGAAGCAGTCACCCATCAATAAAGTTGAAACGGATTCAAGTGGACAAATCAAAACTACTTAGAATATTATATGGAAACACCTTTGAAACAGGAAATAACTAAAGGATGGAAATCAAACTGTTATTCCAAAGCCATTTAGTCTTGTGATCATTTACATCCTGTCAGTACCATTCCTTATGCTGTACCTCCATTGTCCAGGAGTGACATACCAGTCATTCCTGGAGTAAATTTGTGAATACCGATCCAGTCATCTAGCTTATGTTTAAACTAAGTCAGTGTGTCTCATGGTTTAATATGCAAGGGAAATCTATTCAAGAGATTTTGGGGTGCTGAGTTATTAACCTGCTTATTTACCATGTTTTATTTATCTGTTTGTGATGATTTACATCCTAGGTAAAGCCACTGGTGATACAGGATGTGCAGTATAACTGCGTCTTTTATGGCATGGTAAGCAAGATGAAGATCTCCCCTCTAAATTTTCTAACGCATTGAATAATGAAATAGAGCTTCCAGCCTCTCTTGACAGGCCAGGGACTATATGTTTGCGACCTTTTTCATTAGGAATCTTTGTGTCTTTCCCGTTGTTTGATATGTTTAGTGAGGTACATTCCAAAGGTGGCATTGTACTCAATACTTGACGAGTGTAAGGGATAGATTACCTTTTTAGACTTTTAAAGTTTCAAGATATTCCTTTTGCAATTAGATGTACTAAATAAAAGGATTTCTTAACAACCATTGTCCCAGGATGGTCAAAATGGTCAAAAGAGAGGGAATTATCATCCCAAGTCCCTCGGTCCTACACTATATTTTGAATTTGCAGTAGTGTGTCATCTATATAGTATGCTAACAGGAGGGAGTTCTCTGCCAAAAGTCACAGTGCTATACTTTCTAGCATTTAGTTTGAGCCCTTGTTTGTACATTAAAAGTTTATCACAGAAAGCTCATGCTGGAAGGTTTGGGTGCTAGAGGGTGACTTAACAACAAGCCCCAGTTTGCAGTTGTCTGCAAACTTTGTTAGCCAGAGGTCTTAGTTCTTTAGGGATCTGAGATGTAAGGACCAAAAAGGAGAGGTGCCAGCACTTAGCCCTGAGGGACACTGTTGGTCACTTTCATACATTCCTATGAGGATCCTACAACTTAAACTTTGTGGGTTTTGTCTTAGCCATTTGCTATCCATCTTCCTGCACATGTCAATTTTTAATCCATTTATCTTCTGTATGATACCAGCACAGGGAAGGCTGTTGAAGGCAAAGTCAAGACACACCTTGTGTATGGCATGACCACTGTTTAAAGACTCCATAACCCTTTGAAAAAGTTTACCAGGTTCATTACGGAGGATCTACCCTTCACAAAGTCAGACTGATGGGAGTCAAATCAAATAAGATCCCTAATATTACAGTTAATGAGGTCACTTATAATACGTTTCATGGCTTTACCAACGAGGCTTGCAAGACACAGGTTCGTAATTATCTTTGTCAGTTATAAGGCCACTGTTATGGAAGGGTATCATGACTGCAGTGCACCATTCATCAGTAAGGAATGAATCCAGTAGCTAGACCTAGTATATAAACAGTTTAGAAAGTGGGTCAACAAGGACATGTTTAATGCTTTTATTGTCAGATTCCATGGAAGAAGTGTTTCCTGATGTTGAGACTTTCCACTCCACCCCTTTGCTGTGCTATATCCTTGAACACATAAATAAATACATTTTAAAGTTCTAAACTAGGAAAGTAAAAAAATAAAAACTATATTACAATTGTTTTGTTCTAATATTTCTGTTACTGGAACTGTTTTTCATTCATCACTGTGTCTTTCGGCTTTTTCCCGGTTAGGGGTCGCCACAGCGGAACTCCGGTCTGCTAATGACTGGCAGTAGATTTTTACGTGCTGGCTTGCCGGGCCTAACGCACAACCTTCAATGAAGGAACACCGATTCACGCATGTCGCCACACAGAAGATGCTCTAACTGAGAATCAAACGGGCAATGTCTAACTGTGAGGCGACAACACTACCGCAGCACCACTACCGCGGTCGTTTTTCAATCATCACTACTGTGATTAAATTATTTTGTGTTTAGTTGTAACAATTTGTTTAGCCAAATGTTGGGGCTTACTAAAATGGTAGTACTTTGCCATGTGATAGAGGTTACCTGCTACTGTTCTCAAAGTATCTGGCCACCCCTATCCTGTTTTACATATAAATATAAATATATATTTATAGAGAGAGAAAGAGAGAGACAGAGAGATTTTATCTTGCTTTTTCCCAATATTTCTGTTACAGAAACTGTCTAACACTGAATGACAGAATCTTAAGGTAAACATCTGAATACAAATCAGTGAATCTGAGAAAATTTATGGTTAACACTGTTAACACAGGTTGTCTCAAAGTTTCACAATTTAGAAATACCTCATACTGTACTCAGCATCCTACAGACTGCTAAGTGGTAACCTGTGTCTGGCATGCAAGGCATCCTCCAGCCCATGACTGATGTAAGTCAAATGGCATCATAAACATTCAACCTTGGGTTCTAAACCTCTTCTGCAACATCAACAGAATGGTTTAGAGGGAAAGGTATATCTCACAGAGGATAACACTGCTCTGGAACAAGCTCCCCAGCCATGTAAAACAAATGTCATCCCTTTCCATATTCAAATACAATTTGGATCAATGGACTGGAAACAAACAATTTACCCCAGGACTGTCTCCTGAACTACTAATGGACAGAGGCAGCTCCTAAATACTTTATTCCATACATGGGACCCCACAAATTATCTATGTAATGATCCCAGTTATTCTAATTGGAGTTAATACATAATTATCAACCATGGGATGGATAAGGTCAATTTCTAACCAAGTGGTGTAGGTTAATTTGAGCACAAAAAGGGAAACTAGTTAAGCTTAAACTGGCCTGCAAGGGCATCTAGTCTATTAGTTACCTATGAGCCCATGAACATATAAAGTATGATTTAATCTAGCAGACCAGAACACACCCATAATAAACGCTACACGTTTCATATCTTTTTTTACTCTGATCTTCCATTGTTTGTTCAAGGCCTGAAGGCCTTTGAAATGGTATCTCAGTTATTAAATCATTCTTACTGACAAGATAAAGCAAATGAGGTTTCTGATTCTTACTTTTCTTTGATTTTTCACTTTGACTTTTTTAGGTGTTATAACATGCAGCCTTTGTTTCATAAGACAAAACAGCAAAACTTAATCTAGTCATAAATTTGGAAACATAGCAGCCTTATGTTAGCTTAACCTTCCATGGGGTATTATTCATATTTTTGTTTGTTTTTGTTTTGGCCATCTTGCTGTTGCTTAACAGCATTGAGAAGGTCACTTGAAGCAAATGATATACCTTCATTGCATATCTTGGTTTTTGAGAATAACCTCAAAAGAAAGTGCTGCAGAGAAGAATTTTGCAGGAATTCCTAGAGCTATGTCTGTCTGTGCTATATATCCTTCAGGTGAGACAATAGACTGAGGCCTTCTCTATTTGAGTTGGTGGTAACTCAGGTTGATGTAAAAGATTTCATATAACTTGTTGAAAATGTGTAGGTGAAGTTCCCCGGTATCATGGGGATAATCTAGTCAACAATGTATAAATAAATAATACATCTACATTTTCTTACCTGTGCCATATTGTACTCGATATGTTTCTGTATGTTTACCAAAGCATAGTCCAATAAATTTGCAAAATGTCTATAATATTGTTTGAGTGAAAAGTAACTAGCTTACCTGGCAACAATAAGCTGAGAACCATAAAAGGTATTCTCCTTGACTAAAGACTACTTTGAAATTGTAGAAAGCTGCTTGCTACAAATGTAACAAGCAGCTTGAAACAGTTAAGCTACCACAAAATGAATCCACTCCAGACGTGACCACAAATGCAGTAGTTGCTTTTATAAACTAATACCAATCCTGCACTCCCACCTGTTATTTTAGAATTTTCCAGAATATCCCTTATTTTGTTCTATTAGTTGAAAAATTGGTAATCTGAGGACAGAAGCAGATGTGCAGAAAAATGAGATTAATGAATGAATGAGTTCTTGAACAAAGAAGTAGAACAACATTTATAAAGACTTGAAAAGTATAAAAAGAATGACTGACCTGAATGGAACTACTTAGGGTTAGTAATGAAGGCAATGAAATAACACGGGGGCTAGCAAACATGCAAACTGCTTGCTGTGAAATGATCTGCTCTAAAAGCAGCAATCCAGAAAGTGTTACCTGTAGCTGCAGCAGGGTCTATATTAGATAATCGAACTTTCAAAAGTTCAACTGTAGTACGGTCGACACCGTATCATCAAACTTTTAAAAGTTTGAAAATCTAAAAAAAAAAAAAATTAACTACACAAATAACCTACCTGAATGTTTTAAGCCCCCCACATCCCCCAATCTTTAAATATACCATCTCCAAGATCGCACTACAGTGCAGAAAAGGGAAATCCTCCCATTCCACACTGTACGGTGATCTCCGTTAAAACGTTCAAACTTTCAAAAATTTGATCATATGGTGTCGACCATATGACAGCCGAACTTTTGAAAGTTTGATCATCTAATATAGACCCACTGCAGCAGTGGTATATTCATCGGGTCTATATTCCATTATTGAAGTTTCAATACTTTGAATCTGATATGGTCGACACCATATAGTCGAAGTCTTGAAACATTGAAAATGTAATAAAACACAACAACCTATAAAAACAAACCATTTAAATGCTCTAAGCAGGGGGGCAAGCCCCCTGCACCCCCCACCCCTGCTACTTAAATATACCAACTCTGAGATCCCACTACAGTGCAGAAAAGGCAAATCTTCCCTTTCTGTGCTGTAGGTTAGTACTCTCTGTAAGTGACAGTTTCATAGGGACGTCCTGTCAGGAAGTGACCTTAACATTGTGGAGCATCCGCATCCCAGTATCCCACTAGTAAGTGACATTAAAATGCTTGAAGTGTGAGTACCCCCTCAGTAAATAATATTAGGGTGATGAGGGTGAGTATTCTCCCAGGAAATGACATTAACATGATGGTAGGTGAGTATTCTGTCAGTAAATCATACTAGCATGTTGGGAACCTGAGTATGTGCTCCGTAAGTGACATGAGATGGTGGTAGGTGAGTATCCTCTCAGTAAATCATACTAGCCTGCTGGGAGCATGAGTTTATGCTCTCTAAGCTGCATGAACATGGTAGTAAGTGAGTATCTTTTCAGTAAATGGCAGCATAATGGGAGAGTATCTTGTCAGTAAGTGACATTAGCATGGTGGGTGAGTATATTCTGTCACTTAATAAAAATAAAACGCTGTGGACATGAATATCTCCATTAATAAATAACATTAGAATGGCTGGCATGAGTCTCAGCTCAGTAAATGCCATTTAGAATTGTTGAAGATGAGCGTCATTAAAATACTGGGGGTGAGTATACTCCCCCAGTAAATAACATTAGCATACTGGGAGATCCTCTCAGTAAATAATGTTAGCACACTGAGTTGCCCTCTCAGTAAATGACTTTAGCATACTGGTGGGGTCATCTCAGTAAATGATGTTAGCGTTCTGGGGGAGAGTCTTCTCAGTAAACCATGTTAGCAAGTTGCCAGAGTATTGTCGAAGATACGCATCAAACTGTCACTGCAACTTTTGAAAGATAACAAAGAGAGGAATAAAGTGCAACAAATTCAAAGATGATGGAATAATGAAATATATCACTTCCTCAATGAAATGTGAGTTTAATATTCAGACACTGAGTCTGGAAAATGAACATTAGTGTGAAGGATGTACTAAATCCCTTCGTTAGAAAGAAAAACATAGATAATCTTCATAAGCACATCTGTCACATTATTGTTGTAGTGGTAGAAAACACTGTTATTGTCACTCGAAGCAGCCGTCTGGCTTTCCTGTTATACTCAGATGTAACATTTCTGATAAATCTGCTGCTGTTGGAGTCTTTTCAGATGTACTGTAAAGCCTTAAATAGGTTTTCTTTTTCCTGTGAAAAGTATTTCAAGTCACTCAGGTCTTTACATTCCCATGCCCTCACCTGTGGATATTCCATCCATTTCACTTGTCTGTACCAACAGAGACTTCACTCAACATGGTTTTACTTTGGAACTCTCTTCTGATTACCCTTTAATAGCTTCCTACATTTTCTGTTTCCTCAACCAACTACAAATGTACCTACAGCATAGACAAGGGAACTGCAGACTGTACAGCGTTTGTGACATCACATCCTAAACTGTCTCAGGTGCTTGTACCACCTGGCAGCATTCCTTTTGGGAGCATTTGTATGGAGCTGGTACTAAGTGTGCTCATTCTTAATCTCCCTGCTATTTTTTGTTTATTCACTACTATATACTTTATGCATTTTCCTGTTTTATTTGTCATTTTGTTGTTATTACTATATACTTTATGCATTTTCATGTTTTATTTGTCATTTTGTTGTTATTACTATATACTTTATGCATTTTTCTGTTTTATTTGTCATTTTGTTGTTATTACTATATACTTTATGCATTTTCCTGTTTTATTTGTCATTTTGTTGTTATTACTATATACTTTGTGTATTTTCCTGTTTTATTTGTCATTTTGTTGTTATTCTTGAAATCTCATGTTTTACTGCAGCTAGGTCAGAGTGTTGCAGCTCACTTATCTGAGTATCCTCAGAAGCAGCCCAATACTATTGGCCAGGGAAGCTGCCATCTGAGCATGCTCAGGTGCAACCTATCACTAGTCACGACAGAAGATGTGTGCATTTCATTGTTTATTGAAATGTGTTCTTTCAATATGCAGACAGAAGGTGACAAGTCCGATCTGTCACTGATTTGTATTGTGTTCCTAGAAGCTCAAAGGAACTAAAAGGAAATCAGATTCAAATATAGATGTACTTCCAAAGCCTCCTTAACCAACTCTGACTCAGCAGCTAGGGTAAAGATATCCAAAAAAAGAATTACGTAGACAGAATTACCATTACCCCAAGGGGAGGTTGGCATAATGGTTAAGGTGTTTACCTTGCAGACACAAGGTGCAGCGTTTGATTCTCACATGGGGTAATTGGCTTGGCTTAAAATGGCCCACAAGGGCAATTAGCCTAGTACTAAGCTATGAACCTATGATTAACAATGCCATAAGAAACCTTCAGACACTAGACTCAAACCAGTTTTCTTTTGTTTAAGGAAGGTCATGCCTACTGAATCTGGTGGATTTCTTTGAGAAGATTACCAAATCAATGGATAAGGACAAATGGTACATACTGCCTATCTTGACCTAGCTAAGGCATTTTCTAAAACATCCTACTTGGGCATTGTAAGTAAATTCACGGAAGTAGGCATCAACCTATATGTGACTCGCTGGATGGCCATCTGGTCACAGACAGGACCCAGGAATTTAGGATTGGAGAGACAAGCTCCACAAACAGGCCAGTCACCAATAGAGTCCCACGGGGCTACATGCTGGGTCTACTCCTCTTTGTCATCTATTGCTGGACCTGTTCTTCTTTGGTATCTATTTTTCAGATGTCAAGGCCAATGTCAAGATCATCTGGCTTACCAGGTTCAAGATACTAACTTCTCACAGGACAGTCTTAACACAGACCAATGACTGGTGTCAAAGCCACAGCTTAAAATCCAATGTCAGGAAATGCATAATAGTACCTTTTGGGACGTCAGTCACCCAAGGAAACTATCTCATTGATAAAACACTCCTAAAATTAGACACAATAGCCACTAACTTATGTAGCAAGTAGCCTGGCTTTTGACCAACATGTGTCTAAGGCTGTAAGAAAATAATTCTCTGCCACTCTATTTATAAGTAAAAGTATGTCATCTAGGTTCAAGGAAGTCATCGCCCCTCCGTACTTAGCCATCATCAGACCCATCATTGAGTATAACGACCCCTTGTGAATGCGCCTGACCCCTGATTTGACACTTATGTCTGTGATGGATAGAAGAGGCTGTTCAATCATGCCTTAACATACACATCTTAAAATAACCTCTAAGACACAACACATTGTGGAATATATTTGGGCTGCATGGTTAGGCCCCAGTGGTTGTTAGCTAAGAATGCACCTATGAACCAAGATTAAACAAAGCTGAGCACATGACTGTATGACTGATGACCAAGACCACACTGGGGTATCTCTGAACCAAGATTAAACAAAGCTGAGCACATGACTGTATGACTGATGACCAAGACCACACTGGGGTATCTCTCGAATTGATTACCTGTACTAAACCTGACCAGGTTTAATGATATTTTTATCACTTACACTTAGACTTCCTAGTCTAACCCAAAGCACATTCTGGGTATGTGACAAATGTAAAATTTTGTAGAATCCATAAAAAGCATTTTAGCCAAGTGCTTATTTATTTATTTTATTTATTGTATTTGTTTACTAGGAATGTCTGACTGGGCATTTACCCCTTTTTAGTGGAGGCCCAGGAAGAAAAGCTCCACAAAACTGAAAACATTTATGAAAAGTATGAGGTACAATACAATAGTGTAAAAAACAAAGTATAAGAACAACATAATGATCATAGAGGTTAGAATAAAAATTGTGTAGAACAGAACACTTGGGTTAGGATATTAGAAATCGTATCATGAGAATGTGGTATATTGGAATGATTTTGTTTAGTTCAAGGTGGACTTTTAGTAACCTATTACTAACCTGGAGTATCACAGGAGCAGAGCCACATATTTTTAAAATGCAGCTTTAGTTTGGTTTTGAAAGAATTAATGTTTTCAATTTGTCTCAGAGATCATGGAATAGAGCTCCATGCCCTTGGTACATAGTTGGAATAGAGACTGGCTCCTGCCTTATTATTAGATTTAGACAGAAAAAGGAACACTTTATCACCAGACTGTAATGTTCTGTTTGGTGAGTGCAGGAGTATTGGAGATTCAAGGCTTTGACATTGTTGCGGTTTATGAAATATTTTATGAACTATAGTTGAGTATATATGAGTGTGTGGGGGAGTTCTAGTCAGTCTAGGGATTTAAGGGCTTGGCAGCATAGCGCTCAACCTCTTAGAGCAAGAAATATGGACAACGCCACAAAGAATGGGATGACAAAGGCCCTAAAATAGGGAGACTTTTAAATATTGCTCTTACAAACTTAGAAAGTTAAAATAATTTTTAGGGTAGTGCCAGAACTTAAGTTAGTTAGACGTGGAGAAGAGTGCAGAAGGGTAGGCAGGAGAAAAGATGCAACAGTGCTTCTCCTGGCAGAATCCATGAGGAAATATCCATATATTGTGTTCCAAGTTTTGTGTGTATGTGTCTTTTTTATTATTATTATTACTTGTGATATATGATGGTCAGATTTCACTTGATCATCTACTGTGACCCCAAGCTAGCTTTGATTGTTTCACCATTTCCATTATAATATTGTTCCTAGAGGTTACAAAGAAAACATTTTTGGAGTGTTAAACTGTTTAGAGGTTTTCTTAGGGTTTAGAAGGAATTGGGGTTGGTGAGACAAGTTTTGCTTGAGGCGAAAGATTCTTGGGTGTATTGTTGTTGTACCTGACTCAACAAGCTTTTGACAGCCAAACGCTTCACTAACTGCATTTGCCTAAAATATACTTTCATCCAATTAGACTGCAGTATTCAGGGTTTGTAATTTTCATTAATGTATAGCAGTCTCACTGGTGACTGTGTGAAGTCCTGTGCATACCTCTCAACTGTACAGATTTTCGCAGAATGTCCAGATTTTTGCCTCATATTTTTGGCGTGTTCCTCCTAAAATCTGTATCTTTCTGGCAAATAGCTGAAGATTGAAGTCATTAAATAATGACAAACATTTGAGTTTAAGACTCCATGTCCTTCAGAAAATTCATGCTAATGCAAAACGTATTATCCTTTTAAGTTTGTAAGAGCAATATTTAAAACTCTGTCCCTATTTTTCCCACCATCATTTTAGGCTTTGTCCAGATTTTTTGCTCTAAGAGGTTGAGAGGTATAGTCCTGTGATGCAGGGGCAAAATCTTCTAGCATGGGAGGCTTACCCCCTCATGGAAAAGACACATCTTAAAAAGCAAATCAGTCTCTTCACTTTTGACAGACCATTTTCAAAGTGTGAGATGACACTGCAACTGGCATGGATACCATTCCCCCAATCTCTTAAGGAGTTACACATTTAGGACAGTAGCAGCAAACATGGAAAGCAGTCCCTGTACTATATTGCCATCACATTCTCCACCCTTAATCATTACAGCTGATTATTAAATCCATTCCTACAATATATCATCACAACAGACATCAGATCTCCAGGTATCCCACATAAAAAGTGCTGGTTAGTTTGCCAGTGTGGGGTGCTGGTTAGTTTACCAGTGTGGGGTGCTGGTTAGTTTATCAGTGTGGGGTGCTGGTTAGTTTACCAGTGTGGGTATAAGGTTCATGCTTTACATCATCTATGAATTAGACTGCATACCCTATGCATATACATTCTGCTTGCATGCTCACACACACATTAAACATTGCCCAACAGTTGCTTTGAATTCTGCTGTTCTTTGCTGTTTTCTCTACAGTATTCTACAGTGAAACAATTGCCTCTTTCAGAAATGGCCGCCTCTTCATTAAATAAGTCAGCTCTGTTCTCAATACAGAGTTTTTATCATCAAGGCTAGATCTTGGATAAAGTGTCAGTAGTAGTTCTGATTCACCACAGAAATTTTTGCAAAATCTGTTAAAAATTAAAATGAACTTCTGAACTGATTACAGTGAAATACAAATCCATTAAATATATAAATAATTGTGGTCATAACTTCAAGGGATGAAGACAAAGCATTGAGAAAAAATTGCATGCTGATCACTACCTCTGCAAGTAATACACTTCTTAGACAAGGTTCACTCTTCTCTATATTGTTTACTTGTAAGTACTGCAAATAGTACAAATATACGGATATTCGAGCAAGGTGCAGTACCATGAAGATGCAGTGGGACGGAGTCGAAATTCAGAAGTTTTGTTTAGGATGTGTTTGAAGAATCTAAAGTAAGGGTTAGAGATCAGAATTTGGGATTTGGATGAGCGAATGAGAGGAAGTTTAAGGTTGAAGGAATAACCTGAGAATTTATATTTAGTGGGCAATGGAGGAATTTAAGTTTTGGGAGCGGCATTTAAGATTAGGTTCAGTAAGTGACTGGCAAATTTAGGGCTAGGGCTAAACAGCATTTTTTGAAATTGGGTTCATAGGTAGGTACTAGGCTACTGGCCCTAGGGCTTATATAAGCCAAGCCAAAAAGGTACCCTGGCTTTCGCCACCCAAGAAAATTATTTTCCTGTGCTCCTGTCCAGCAGAGCTACAGAGGTGATCCCTGGGGTGAATTTCCTATTTCCCATCCAATCATCTAGATTTTTCTTGAAGAGTGCTAATGAGGAGCTTTGTTTGATATAGATAGGTAGTTTGTTCCAGAGTATAGGAAGTCTCTGGGACAGGGATCTATCCCTCCAGCATGTTCTGTTTATTGCAGTGCCAAGGTTTAGGTTCCTAGAGCGTGTAGCTCGGAGGGATTGGGATTTCTTTAAGTGGAGCATGTCCAACAGCTCTGGGTTTGACATAGATTTGTATGTTAGGCAGAGATCGCCTCTGAGTAGGCAATATGCGATGGAGTAAAGCTGGAGTTTTTTGAGATGGTCTGCGTAGGGCATCTGTTTGAGAACGGTAATCCTCTTTGTGAGGTATTTCTGCGGCCTTTCCAGTTCTTGTAGATGTCTTGTGAGGTACATACCAAAAGGAGCATTGTACTCTATAATGGATCTAATGAGTGATGAGTAGAGGGGAACAATGACCTCTTTTTTCCTGGATGAGAAACCTTTTGTGATGAGGTGTGCCACATAGCAGGATTTCCTGACTACTGTGGCGATGTGATTATCAAAGGAGAGACTACTGACCACCTGTATCCCAAGGTCTCTTATCACACTTTTGGTGTTAAGTAGACAACCACCTATGTGGTTGCTCATGGGTACAGAGTTTTTACCAAAGGGGATGACAATGCAGTTTTTGGCATTGAGCTTGAGGCCATGGCTTTGACACCACGCATCTGTCTCTGTAAGGCCCTTTCGTAGGATGTCCATATTGTTAGGAGTTTTGATTATGGCTCCTAATTTGCAGTCATCTGTGAACTTCATTAGCCAAAGACCTTCTGTGTTAGCCTGTACTTCAGAAAAGTAAATACCAAACAGGAGAGGACCCAGGACTGAACCCTGTGGTACTCCACTTCTCACTGGTCTGAAGTCGGATTTGGAGTCAGCTACTTTCACAGTGTGGGTTCTGTCAGTGAGCCAGTTGGCAACCCATCTTGTGACATAGGGATTTATACCTAGTTTAGCGAGTTTATCTATAATTCCAGATTGGGGGATGGTGACACAAGCCTTGGAGAGATCGAGATAGGTTGTGTGAACCACCTTACCCTCGTCTACGGCTTTGGTGACTGCTTCAAAGCAGTCTATCAGGTTTAGGAGACATGATCTGCCTTTTATAAACCCAAACTGGGTGGGGTCCAGAGTTTAGAGATTACCAATGTCTTTGTGTATAAGATCCGTGATGATATGTTGCATGGCCTTGCAGACCAGGCTCATTAGGCTAATGGGGCGGTAGTTCCCAGGGTCCATGGTGGCTCCCCCTTTGTGGAGTATTATAACCATTGCTGTGCGCCATTCGGTGGGCACAAAGCCTGAGGTGATGCTATGATTGAACATGGTGCTTAGGTGGGGTGCCAGTTCATTCTGCAGTTCATGTAGAACGCAGCCTGGGATGTTGTCAAGTCCCATGGATGCTGTGTTCTTGGCTTTGGAGAGTTTGTTTTTTACCTGTGCAGCCGTGATTACAGGAATTTTGCATTTTTCCGGTATAGAGATGGGCCCTTTAGGGAGTGAGAGGGGGGTAAAGTTAGCACTGAACCTATCTGCCAGGATGTTGGCAATATCGGTTGGTTCTGTATATTTAGTGCCATTGTGCTGTAACTATGAGCAGATCTGAGTGTTGCCATTGAGATTCTTGACATAGCTATAGAATGCTTTGTGGTTGTCTTTAGAATCAGTGGTGATTTTGTTTTCATAACTAGCTTTGGAGGATTTTATGAGGCATCTCAGCTTCTTACTGAGGTTGACCAGGGAGTTCCTCCAATCATGGGATTTTACTCTTTTTTGCAACAGTTTCTTTCTTCTGTTGTAGAGTTTGTTTATGGCAGGGGACCACCAGATTGGCTTCCTTTTTTTGGAGGATAGCATCTTGATTCTTTTAGGGATAGCACGATCCATGCACTCATATAAGTACTTATAAAGTGCATTTGTGTAGGATTCAGCAGTCATACCTCTATTGTCCATCTGCATAGGTGTCTTGAAGTTTGCCACTTCTGTCTTAAGAAGCGTTAAGTTGGCTTTGGAGAAATTTTTTATGGTGGTTTCCCTAATTCGGGTTGGGGGTGGGATGTGGATGCCTAGGGTTATTAGCTTGTGGTCAGATCTGACCAATGAGGAATTGACCTCTGGTGTGGAACACCAGTCGCCCATGTTGGTAATGACCAGGTCTAGGATATTGCTGCCCCTGGTGGGGGTGTGGATAAGCTGATCCAAGGTATTGGATTTTATGAATTCCAGAAAACGTTGAGCAAAAGAGTTGGTACAGTTTACAGAGTAGTTTTCCCAGTTAATGGTGGGGTAGTTGAAATCGCCCATTATTAGGGTGTTGGGTTGTACCCTAATATTTTCCAGTGTATCAAGAAATGAAGAGTGGGAATCCTGGTGCATGGTTGGGGATCTGTAGCAAGTTACAATTTGGATTGCGGTCTTACCCAGAGTTAGTTGCACTTGGATAATCTCAGATGCCTTATGCTGAGCAACTAGCCTG